>NC_028639.1:27864933-27924415 GCF_001406875.1 Solanum pennellii | reverse complement strand
CAGACATGTTGACGAAATGTGTTGATGTTGGGAAACTGAGGTTATGTAAAACCTCGGTTGGTCTTCTGTAGTTGTTGCTACAGATGTTGCAGTGCGGTAAAGTTGTTGATGATGAAGAGATTTTTTTTTGAGAATGTATTTTTTGGATGACTGAGTCAGTCTCCAAGTGGGAGAATTGTTAGGTAGTGGAGCTTGATTAATTTTAGGTTTTCCTATTTATTCTCTATTTTAGGTTTTCTTATTTATTCTCTATTTTAGGCTTTCCTATTTATTCTCTATTTTAGGCTTTCCTATTTATTCTCTATTTTAGGTTTTCCTATTTATTCTCTGTAACCAAAAATACTCTGATTTATTAATATAAATATACCTCACCGCCGTGGAAGTTTACTCACGGGGTGTTACCGCGAAATATTGGGTTTTCTCTTTCTCTCTCTAGATCTCTCATCTCTTTCTCTTGAAAGTTCTTGTGTTCTTCATTCATCTAGTGTGTGTGCGTGAATTCGATCCTAACAACGTAGTCCCATATCGTAACACTTAGCAAGAGAAAGTGAGTGGGGTAAGGTATAGGCTGGCCTTCATGTGGAAAATGGGTGTTCGAGAGGAACCCATTTGATATTGTCTTGGAAATTTCCTATTGGAAGCATGTACCCAATAATTTATATCAATTTGTATTGTGGTCACACTCCAAGAAATTCTCCCCATACTTGATATCTTTTAATTTCTACTATTTTTACTACTTGTGACAAACCCCATCGATATTTGACACTTTGGTGTCACCCCCTTGTTATTTATAATGTTTTTACTCGTAAATCTCTGTAGCTACGACTAATTAGAATGAAATTCTAATTAGATACATATTTTCGAAAACACTTCCTTGGGACACGATCCCAGCCCTTGGTTGGGTTATTATATTATAGACGATCATACACACTTGAATCGTAGTTAGTGTCATGGTCATGATAAGCATCAAAATGGTGCCGCTGTTGCGGAGTGGTGTTATGTAAAAATGTAGTTAATCATATTTCTTGTTTTTTTCAGTTGTACTTTCACTAATCTTATTTGTGGTTTTGTTTTGCTTGTCTAAATATCAAAGTAAGTAAACAAAAATGGATGAGCACTATGGATATCACACAGATCATCCTCTCCTGAAGCTATTGAACCTCAAGGATAATCTACTGACATTCAAATAGGCGGGGGGAGACAATTCCAAAAATGTGGCTGAGATTCAATGCAATTTTACAGACATGACCATCTTATAGAATGCCTAGTAAGACACTGCTGAATTGCTTCTATGAGGTTGAGAACCCAAAAATAGCATACCTGAACACCTTTTTTCGACGAAATAATGCTAAACCAACCCTACAAAGTCGTTGCCGCACTACTTGAAAAAATGGCCGAAACCAACAAAGAAGCCTAAAAGAAATATGAATGGGATAAACTGGTGGTGCAAGTAGACGTTCTATCTAGATGGGTGATGGATTGGAAGAGCAATCCAGGGAGAAGGAAAAGAACTTCTCCCTTCGAGAGTGAAAAAACGGAAATAGGCTGGGAGGTGTGCAAATCAATGATGCCCTTTTAATCATTCGACCAAAACTCAAAGAATAGGACAAGAAGTTGAATGACATGAAAGACAACATCGAAATGCTTAATGAAACAACCACCGAAAATTCCATGACAATTCAGGTGCAAGATGCTCAGATAAGACACTTGATGATAGGTCAATACCCACCATTCGTCGAGGACTCACCTAACTACACCATGGGTGACTCCGAGGATAAAGAATAGTTGTTGATTTGAGTCGTTACATGACGTTACCCTGGTGCTGTTTGGGAGGCAACCCAAAACCCTTTGTTATCTTATAATTGTAAAATGGTAAAATAATAGTTTGTTAGTTTTATAGATTGAAGTGTGTTAGATGTTCAAAAGGTTCAAAATGATAGGCAACAAACAAAGTTGGCGAGTCACCATTGGCGATTAATGCTATGCCGTTGTTTGACTGAAGGTACCCGCTAAACCTAGAGTTGGTAAAACTCGGCGAGCTTAAAAAGGTTTTGCCGATTCGCCCACTAGATCGGCGACCCCAATGGTTACCGCCATTTGAATATTTAATTTTTTGTGAAGTTCTGCAAAACTCGATGAAGTAGAAATTTGTTTGGCGATCCGCCAAGAAACCTAGAAGTTAAAACGTTTTTGCCAAATGGGAACGGGCTGGACAAGTTGCAGGCCAACACACAAAAAGGTGGCTGATGAATCATTCGAGAAGGCGGGTTGAAGGTAGGTGCATTGTGTTTCTGAGTGAAGGTGCGTAAGAGCTTGCTGAATCACTCCAAAGTTCGTCTAACGTCCCCACCTAACCTTCAACCTAATGCTAAATGTGTTAAAGGAATCCAACTAAAAGTAGATGCTTTACCAGGATGATTCTGTAGCCGTATCTCTACCTTTCATTAATTTCACCTCTGGATTATTGCTATTTATTTGAGGACAAATCTATTTTTTTGATTTTGGGTAGGGTGAGGCCCACTTATGTGCTTATTGATACTTGTTTGTTTTTTGTGTTTATATTTGGGAGTCTCTGTTTTAAAAACTTTATTTTGTATTTCTTGGGATATGTTTTAAGCTTATGGCTTCTTTTTTATTTTAATTGATCACAAATTTGACCCTTCCGAAAAATTTTCATTTTTCAAAATATTTCTCCACATCTTGTGTTGAAAGTAATTGTTCTCGTACAAATTTTACTCACTTTTTACAAATTTGGATGACTTAAATAGTTTCTTTGATCGAAAAATATGAATATGCGGCTATGACAATATCGAATGAAGTTGCATTGAAAATATATGAACTCTTGACATCTCATTGTGATCAACCATGTATCAAATTGATTTCTCTTGTGATGATCACTGCACACTTGCGAAAGTGTGTAATCTTGTTTGTCTTTAGTATCTATGCCTTTTGTGATGAGCTTGCTATGAACCATGCATGAATAAACCTAGAATTAGCCCCCGTTAATCTAGTATACTTAGTGACGTTTTCTCTTGATATGATCTTAGGAAATTTTATAGGGTGTGATCTAATTCGACATATACCTCTTTTATGACCTCCCTTGTGAGTGTGAATCTCTCTTGAACACCCCTTGAACTTTACCTTTCTCTGGAAGAAACTTGTTAAAACCTAGACCTTTATTCAACCACTACTTATAATCCTCATGACTTGTGATTAGTGAATAACAAACTTAAGCCAAAAGCTTAAGTTGGGGTGTGGTGAAAAGCAAAAGGAGAAGACACGAAGTGCAAGAAAAGTCTCCCTTAAACCATGATGTTGCAACGAAATGGAAACCCTCTATATATTAAAAAAAGAAAGAGAATAAGAAATAGAAAAGAAAAGAATAAAAAAGAAAGTTGTGAAATAAAAGTATAAAAGGAATTTAGGTTTCCAAGCAACCCATGGACGTGAATAATAGGATGACTTAGAAGCACTAGAAGAAAAATGATAGATGATGGTGAGGAAATCGGAAGTGTTGTGAGCTCCACAATTCATGAGGATCTTTAGTCATTGAGCCTAAATTACCATACCTTCGCACTCAGCCCCATTACAAGCCTTGAAAAGACCTCTTGATCTTGAGAAAGCTAAAATGATTGTAGACTAAAAAATAAGGGCAAATCTATGGGTCAAAGCATACAATGCGTTCATCTTTTTGAGTTTGAGCATTGTATCTGATTCTTGATCTTCAATTGATTAACTCTGTGGGTATATATGAAATCATTCTTTGTGTGAGGGCATTCAGATACTTTTGTTAAGCTTGAACTGGCATTAGTAGCAAGTATTGTGAGCATGAGAATCTTCGGTAATGGTGTGTCACAACTTGAATCTTCCAGTACACAATTGATCCTTGCATAAGTAGTACGAGTCTTGTTGTGTATGTTTATGATTGATTCTTGGGTCGCACTATTTTAGACATCCTATTTGAACCGCTGAACTTGAATTTTACTTGAGGACAAGCAAAATTTTAAGTTAGGGGTGTTGACGAGTCCACAAATTGGACTAATTTATGGCTTTATTTTATTGAAATAGTGTCCTCAAATGCTTATTTTATTCAAATATCTGATAAAAGCTCTTTTCTTTAGGGTATTTGAATATTTAAGGAAATCATGTCTGTATGGAACAAAAAGGAAGAAGGAAGGATGAAAAGAATAAAGAAAGTGAAGCCCGAGTGTCGCCAAGTACACTTGGCGAGTCGGTGAAGGAACATACTTCCACCCTTTGTTCCAGTACACAAAGCCCTGAAGGAAGAGAATAAAAAATGCAGAAAAAAGAGCAGTCGGTGCACCTCCAAACATTTACGCAAAGCATGACTATAACTCCCAATGGTCTATAACTTAAAGATGTTATGGGAAAGCACAAAAAGGCGATGAACTAGAAGAAGGGTGAATCGCCGAGTCATTCGGCGACCTCGACTAACCTCGCCGAATGATCTGCCACAACACTAAATCTGAAAACCATAAATACTAGCCTTAGTTATTATTTTTAATAATCCGAACATTATTATAATTCTTACTTTAGAATACTTATTTTCTTGTATTTGTCTCAAGCTTGAAGAATGTTGCTTGGAAGACTTAAAGAAAGAAGGAGTTCATCTTTCCAAAGTTTGAAATGGGTATTCTCCATTATTCTTCCTTTTCTTGAATCAAGGTTTAATTTCTTATACCCATTTTATTTTTAATATCATTTTAGGTGTAATTTGTTATTTCTTGATGTATGGCTTAAAACCCTATTCGTGGAGTGTCATTTAGCAAATATGAGTTGATATTATTATTGGGTATTGCTTGTTTATAGGTTAGATGTATTTTCATGGTGATACCACCTAGTGGTTGTGGTTTAATTTAATGGGTTTTAAGTTGCAAGTTCAAAACCACCAATGTGTTTTTGGCTTGCTAGAGAGAGAGGTCACGAAATCAAGACCGCTAGACTGATGACCTATGGAGTGGGTTGACATGAGTTTCAATCCAAGAAAGTGAGCCCTAGTCCCATATCCTAACACTCAACTCGAGAGAGTGTGTAGGGTAAGGCATAGGCTGGCCTTCATGTTAAAAAAATGGGTGTTCGAGAGGAACCCATTTGAAACGGGGTAAGTTGCTCGAGAAAGAACTTATTTCCGTCTAAAGCTTATCCTAGCCGCTATTATCTTGAAATTTTCCTATCAAAATCATGTAACCAGTGATTTATATCAATTTGTATTGCGGTCACACACCAAGAACTTCTCCCTATACTTGATTTCCTTTAATTTCCACTACGACTTGTGACAAACCCCCATTGATATTTGACACCTTGGTGTCACCCTTTTTTTTTTTAGTTATAATACTTTTATTTGTAAATCTCATTAGCTACGACTAATTAGAATGGAATTATAATTAGCTACATATTCTTGAAACTTCTCCCTGGGGACACGAACCCAACCCTCAGTTGGATTAACATATTATCAACGATAGTAGACACTCGAATCATCGTAAGTGTCGTTGTTCATGATAAGAATCAACAAGTCGTGGTCCACTTCATGGCTCGTGAAGGTGCTATTGATGATGCCTTAGGTGAGGGAGCCTTGTGCTCCAAGAACATGGACACTGCCTCACTCTTCTAAGGCAAGACCACAGGTCATGGTCCTCACCACGACTTGTGAAGAGTGTCTCGTGGTCCCTGACGGGGCAACTAAATGAAGGTTTACAACGTCATTTCATTTTTAGTCCAATTAATTGGGGTTGTTTTGGGTATTTTCAGGGGAAGTATATAAGTTGTTTTGAAGTTAATTTCACAAGACTAAGTCGTTATTGACAAACACCCAATTGAAATAAAAAAACTTTCTCTTCTCTCAATATTTCTCTCTCTAGCCTTAAAGAAGGAAGAAGACATTGGAGCTAGTATTTGTAGATTTTCAAAGTTCTTCCTCTTATTTCTTGGAGATTCTTAGTCAAGGTATGGATTCTATTTTCTTTTGGAAGCTATCACCCAAAGAGCCTCTTCAAATTATGTTTCAAGATTCCAATTTCCCTAAATCTAGGGTTTTTCAAACTACAACATCTGTGTTCTTCCAAAACATTTTTGATTATTTACTTATGGTTTATTATGATTGATTATGATTATGTATGATTGTAATGTTGGATTATTGATGAATTATGAGGAAAATCTCTATTGGACCCATGATTTCCCCTCCTTCCAAAATTGTGAACTAAGGTATGTCTTGATTGATCATGGAGACTTGAGAATTGACTATGTTTACATTGATTATGTTGATGAATCATGATAAATCTAGAAGTTAGGTTTTGTATTTATTCATAGCCTTCAAGGGAAATAATTAGGGTTTGTATATGTTGATGGAAATTGTATATAAACTCATGATTTACCTATGTAATGATGATCCTATGAATATTGTTGTATTGGCGGTATTGATGCACGATCCTTCTCCCCTATAACCTTACACTTGAGTATGCATGAAAGGTATATAATTATGATAGTGTTTTTGTGTGATTAAAAGGTCATTCTCATGAAATCCTATGAGCATGATGTAAGAGGTTTACTCACTTATTAATGATTCTAAGGTTAAAGGACATTCTCACCTAATGAATCCATGAGTTACCATGACACTATGATGGTTTGAGTACTTGGAATTATTCTATGAACATGAATTTAAAGTAAAGACTTAACATGATTTTCAAAAAGGAATTAAGCTTAGCACCGAGAGAATAGGAACAAGAGATGGAAACCTTATATCTTAGTTAGTACGGGTTTCTAGTAACAATCTCCCTATCCCATAACTATGTTCCCCCACATAGGTTCTTAGATATTGGATCCACCTATCAGATAAACATGTTAGTTCAACCTTAGGCCAGTAAAACCCCTCTTTTCGGTATGGGTTCATGACACCAGATTCCACGTAGCTCACAGAGTCTATGTCGGTTAAGGTAGATTTCTGTACATGACAAGAATAAGATCCATGACATGACTTGAACAAGAATATGAATTATGAACAATAACATAAGTTATGTATTATGATTACGTAAGGGGTTTTACTTAGTATGAGTGGGAACATGAGACTTCACTTATGAATGCACAAGTAAGCCTTGAGAGGGATTGTGGTTTGTGCTCGATGTTTGATACTTTATGAGTAAATGCATGTTTTATATGAATATGAACAATGACTATGAACTATGAACGTGAATATAAGCTATATCTATGACTTCATAATGAGATTTGGTTGGTGTGAGTGGGGGTATGAGACTTCACTTGCACATTGAACTAGTAGACTCATAAATGGGTTATGATGTTGATTCCTTATGCTATGAAGATATGTGAATCAATGTATGCATGATATGAATTATTGCCATGAATGATGCTACCTATGGTAAGATAGAAACATGAGTGTCTCCTTTATTATGGTATGGTTTGCTTATGGTATGGTAATGCTGGAATCTTAGTAATTAGAGCACTAGGATTAGAATGATTCTAGGACGATGTCTCATGAAACACGTCTAGTAGATTATTGTTCATAAGTGTGAAGCGCACCACATTTATGAATGAGAGGCTATAAGATGCTTAGGAACTTTTACTTCTTTCATTACTCTTTAGTTGTTCCTTGGAGTGGAACTCTATGAAATCCTTCCACAAACCCTTCTCTTGTGTATATAGGATATGACTACAAGAAGGGCCTCCACAAGAAAAATGAAAGAGGAGATTGTGAATGAGGGAGTTCCTTTCAAAGATCCTCAAGTTCCTCAAGCTCTTAATGATGAGTGGGCTATAACTAATGTGAAAATAAGGTCATCTCTCCAAACATTTACTCATGATTTGACGTCACAAGTCACTAGGGATGCTAGAGCTCATGTGAACCCTTATAAGAGCACCATGGCTTTGAGGTTGAGGTATTTCACGAGAATGAACCCTCCTAATTTCTTTGGTTCAAAAGTGGGTGAAGACCCTCAAGAGTTCGTGCAAAAAATCTACAAGATAATTGATGCTATGGGGGTCTCTTTTAGAGAGAAAGTGGATCTAGCCGTGTATCAATTAAAGGGTGTGGCCCATGTATGGCATAGTCAATGGAATAGAAATAGGCCGGAGAGAGCGGGTCCCATAGGTTGGGAGGTGTTCACGAAAGCTTTCCTTGAGAGGTTCTTTCCCCAAGAAAATAAGGAAGCCAAAGTAGAAGAATATATCAACCTTCACCAAAGAGGTACGTGTGTTGAAGAATATTCCCTAAAGTTCACTAAATTGTCCAAGTATTCTCCATCAATGGTGGTGAATCCTAGGAATGAGATCAGTAGATTTGTGATGAGGGTGTCTAGATTGGTGGGGAAAGAATGTCGTTCGACTATGATTCATTATAACATGGATATATTCTGTCTTATGGTGTATGCTAAGCAAATGGAGGATAAGAAAGTACAATAAAAGAATAGGGAAGTGAAGAGGCCTAGGACTAATGATGGAAATTCCTCGGAGGGTAAGTTTGAGGGACAAGAAAAACCGAGGTTCAAGAGAAGGTTCGACAACCAAGACTCGTCAAGTGCTGCAAGGGTCAAGAAGAATAGGGTGCCTAACCCTAATCCTCAAGAAAGTAATAGTGGTGGATTTTCTAAGACAAGGCCTACTTATGCCAAGTGTGGCAAGAGACATGAGGGCAAGTGTCCTATTGGCATGAGGGCAAGTTTCTTAGTGGCACGGATGACTTCTTTCATTATGGAAAAAGTGGTCATATGGTTAGAGATTTTACCGTGCTAAAGGTTCAAGGAGGAGAGGTCAAGCAAGCCCTCCTTAGTGGTTCAAACTACGATGCTCCCATAAAGAATCGCTTTTATACTCTTCAATCCTGAGGTGACCAAGAGAATTCCCCAGATGTGGTGACTCGTTTGCTGCAAGTCTTTTATATTGATGTGTATGCATTGTTAGACCCCGGTGCCAATTTTTCATTTTTACACCTTTTTTGGCTATTAAATTTGAAATACTCCCTGATGTGTTAGAAGAACCTTTTTTGGTTTCTACCTAGGTTGGTGACTCTGTAGTGGCAAAAAGGGTCTATACGAGTTGTCCTATTTCCTTATATCATAAAGTCACTTTGGTAAATTTGGTAAAATAATAAATTCTTGGTTTTGATGTAATTTTAGGCATGGATTTGTTGTATGCTTGCTACGCTTCAACTGATTTTAGAACTTGGGTAGTGAACTTTCAATTTCCAAATGAGTCCATGTTAGAGTGGAAGGGGGGAAATTCTATCGCTAGAGGTCTCATGTCTCATGTCTAAAAGCTTGGAAAATGATCTCCAAGGGGTGTATTTATCATATTTTTAGGGTTAAGGATGTTCATCCTGAGACTCCTTCTTTAGATTTGTCCCCGTAGTAAGTGACTTTTCGAAAGTCTTTCCCAATGACTTGCCCAAAATTCCTCCTGAGTGGGAATTAGACTTTGGCATAGACCTTTTGCCAAATACTCAACCCATATCCATCCCTCCATATCGAATGGCTCTGACCGAATTGAAAGAACTAAAGAAGCAATTAAAGGCTTTACTAGACAATGTTTTTATTCAACCAAGTATATCTCCAGGGGGTTTTCCGGTGTTGTTTATGAGAAAGAAGGATGGGTCCTGTAGAATGTGTTTAGACTACCACCAATTTAACAAGGTACCTATAAAGAATAAGTATCCTTTTCCTAGAATCGATGAATTGTTTGATCAACTTCAAAGGGCTAACTATTTCTCCAAAATAGATGTTCATTTGGGCTATCATCAACTAAGGGTGAGAGGGGTTGACATTGCTAAAATGGCCTTTCAATTAAGATATGGTCACTATGAGTTCCTTGTGATGTATTTTGGTCTAACAAATGCCCTGACGACATTTATGGATTTAATGAATAGAGTATTTAGGCAATATTTTGATTCGTTCATGATTGTTTTTATTGACGACAATTTGATATATTCAAGGAGTAAGGGTGATCATATGAAGAGTTAGAGGATTGTATTGCAAGTCCTTAAAGGACCACCAATATGCAAAATTTAGTAAATGTGATTCTTTGCTAAGCTAAATTGATTTCCTTGGTCACATTGTTTCAAGTATAGGTATTGAAGTAGATCCAAAGAACACATCGCGGTCAAGAGTTGTCCAAGACCTCCAACTCATAACAATATTAGAAGCTTTTTGGGCTTAGCCAGTTACGATAGGAGGTTTGTTCAGGTTTCATCCATTGCTTCTCCATGATGGCCTTGATTCAAAAGAAAGCTAAGATTGTGTGGTCGGAGGCTTGTAAGAAAAGCTTCCAAGAATTGAAAGATAAGCTTACTTCCGCTCCAGTGTTGACCTTACCGGAGGGTACCAATGGGTTTGTGGTATATTTTGACGCTTCTCGAGTAGGTTTTGGGATGTTTTCTCATGCAACATGGTAAAGTAACGCCTATATTTAAAGGCAACTCAAGGTACATGAAAAGAATTATCTGACCCATGATGTTGAATTAGTGGTGGTGATGTTTGCTTTGAAAATATAGAGACACTACCTATATGGGGTCCATTTAGATTTTTTCACTGATTACAAACTTTTCGATATGTAGGAGATATTGCGCTTCTGAGGATGGATTGAAAAGGTTCCCTTGTTTGAAAGATAAAAATACCCAAAAAGACTTGAATCTCTGACAATGAAGGTGGTTAGAATTTTTAAAGAATTATGACATGAGTGTACTTTACCACCTCAAGAAAGCCAATGTAGTTGCGGATTCTCTACGTCGAATGTCCATGGGAAGTGTAGCCCATGTGGAAGATGAGAAAAAGGAGTTCGTCCATAATGTACATAGGTTGGCCTAGTTAGGTGTCTAACTAGTAGATTCCACCAAGGGTTGGTTCATTGTCCTTCATAGTTCCGAATCATCTTTTGTATTTGATGTGAAGTCCAAGCAACAACTTGATCTTATTTAAATGGAGTTGAAAAAATAGGTTCTTAACAAGTCCGTTGAGGCTTTCTCCCAAGGGGGAGATGGGGTTCTTAGGTACCAAGGTAGATTATGTATTCCGAATGTTGATGGCTTAAGAGATAAAATTCTAGAAGAAGCTCATGGTTCGCGGTGTTCTATTCATCTGGGAGTTACCAAGATGTACCATGATTTACAGGAAGTGTATTGGAAGAATGTCATGAAGAAGGATACAATGGGTTCTGTGGCGAAATGTCTAAATTTTCAACAAGTCAAGATTGGACACCTAAAACCAGGAGATTTGTCCCAATATTCCCACTTGGAAGTGGGAGGATGTGAACATGGACTTTGTCGTGGGTTTGCCTCGTACTCGACGGCAACATGATTCTATTTGAGTTATTGTTTATAGGATGACTAAATCAGCCCACTTAATTACCATCAAGGTTTCTGATTCGGTGGAAGACTATGCCAAGTTGTATATCAAGGAAACAGTGAAGTTGCATGGAGTTCCTTTATTGATTATTTAGGATTGGGGTACTCAATTTACTTCACATGAAAAGTTCACTTAATACCTTTTCATATACATTATCATGATTATACAATATTTCACAATGTAATGACGACCAGGCCATGTTCATGACGATTATATCAAGTAAACACCGCCACCATAAGTGGATCATACCAAACGATAACCATTCAATATCAATTCAATACTAGACGATGGAATTAGGTCAAGTCAACCACCCTCCAATAGCCATAATCATCATCCTTTAGCCTTTCCAGTACAAATTCACTAAATAGAGAGATTACCTATAACAATATACACAAGACTAAGCCAATAATCCGACTAAATAAATGATCCATCAATAATCAATATAGGTATCAACATTATAACGCATCCATAAACAATTCTAACATCACTCAATATATAATTCAATAGCCCAATACAATATACACATTAATTCAATACAATTAAGCCATGATCAATTGACCCGTACTAGAACCAAAAATAGAAGTTCATAGAATACATGGGTTCATAGAGTTTTTGATCTTAAAACATTAAATTAATATCAATTACTTTATAAACCATTTTAATCCTTTCATGCAAGAACCCATGCTTAGAAATCAAAATAGAACCTTAGGGTTTTTGGAAGAATCTTTGAAAAGTCTTTGAAACTGGATCCTTGAATAGAATAAGAATCAAGGATGAAACACCATACCTTAATTGAAGAAATTACACAAAATTAGGGTTGAAACCTTGAAGAATTTGATCTTCTTCGGTGAAACTTGAAGGTCATCAATGGAGGATCTAACTAAAGAGAGAATTTAGAGAGAAGGGAGAATATGTAAAATTTTTGGATTCTAATTGAGAATTTGGGTTTTTGGTTAGGGTAATGGGTGTATAATGACCTAAAATCCATATATAATAAACCCTTAAAATTCCCAAAATACCCCTACATTAATTGGACCTTTTTAAACAAGTCAAACTTAACTTTAATTTTTGGAATTATCATCGGGAAACAAGTCTACGTCATGGAGATGTTCCCACAAAATTTTTGAAAATAATTTTTGAGACTGTAGAGTCCGCGACGTGGACCCAAAATTTGGTCCTTGGTGAATCAAGTCCGCGACGCAGACTGGTTCCATCAATGCACAATGTGTTGTTGCCTTGGGCAGCTTGTTGGCCCAAGGTTTGGTCCTCTTCAAGGACCCCTAGGACGGTCCTTGGAGAGTCGTATCGGACGTATTGACCCTAAATATTCCCCTTAGATGCTAGGGTCATCCCTACTTATTTTAGAGTCCAAAAAACACCCAAAAATACATACAACATACAAAGACACACTAGCACACCCACTAGGCTAGTTTTCAAACTTCGTGGTCGTCCTTTGATGTTTTGACTTCCCAATTCTACAAACTAACGACTAATGCTAATATTTATTATTTTAACACCTTATTAACTCATAATACTCATGATAGGATCTACATTAACCTACTTCATTTTATGGGTTGTTACATTCTCCCCCACTTAGAAAAACATTCATCCTCGAATGACAGTAAAACACTTTCAACACTTTCAAGAGATAAAGACTCAAGACTAGAAGCTCATAACCATACCACATCATACACAATACACATATCTAGGAGGAGGATCAACTCCGTATAATCAAGAGACTAAAACACAACAAGATAGTAGGAACAACATCTAAACTTATCATGCAAAAAAACTCTACATTTCTCATTTCACATCGGTTGAACTTCTTTCTCCACATATTATCATGCTCATCACATTACTTCTAAGAACATAATGACCATTTCTCATGAAACACAATTATGTAACATTTTCAAGACTTCACTGCTAAGCATTCTTACAAAATAAATCATGCAACATTTAGTCAATTCAGTAAGATGCACATCAACATGAGAGACAACATCATTTGAATTCAATTTACCATATAAACATAAACTCATAAAGATATGTGCAATGCAAGGAGATCAATAAAATTCATTTTTACTTAGACTCCTAAACACATGCAACATGCTACTAGAAAGTTCTAACTCTCAAGCTTGAATAAGATAGGAGAGAAGAGATAAACTATAAACCCAACTATTCACTATACTGCCCCACTGTAGAGTCAAATTTGTTGTAATTAAGGACACTATTAAACTACTACATATAGTGTTTCCTTACATCTCTTGGCCCTCGAGTTGGAAGAACCTTTGTGTCCTCATTGAGAAATGCTACCATGACATCAAAGTTACCTTATTGGAATGGATTAAACCTCCGAATGTGTGGGTTACACTAAAAACTGATGGAAGTGCTTTGTCCAATCTGGGGAAGATAGGGGCAGGAGGCTTTCTCAGAGATTCCAACGGGAAGCTACTGTTCGCATACTTAATTCTTTTAACCTAGTAGAAGTAGAGGTTTCTATCTTTGGAATCTCATGGTGTGTTCATCTCAACTATCACAAAGTCATTTTGGAGGTTGATTCTCAGATGGTAGTGGACTGGTTGCTGGCCAAATTAGATCCCTCATGGAACATAACTTCCCAAGTGTAGAAACTGCAAATGCTCACTACTCACATCCCACACTTTAAATGCATTCATACACTTAGGAAAGCAACCTATGTGGCAGATGCACTCTCCAAAAATAGCCAACAAATTACCACTCCACAAGTTTACATCAACAATCAGCAACTACCTAAGAAAGCAACAAAATATCTTCAACTGGACATGGATGGAATGGAAAGTTTCAGAAGAAGTAAATTGAAAAGAATCAAGAAACCTCCCTGAAGTTTTTTCATACAGTGATGAATATGATAGATCATGAACTCTAACAGGCCTAATTTTTGGTGATCCCATCATCTTCACCTTGTTTATTTCTTGTTTAGGTTATAGCTCTTATGAAGATATTTTTCTTTTACTAAAGGGAGAGTCTCCCTCATTTGTGCTTTCCTAGTTTCTTTGTATCGAGAGGAGTCCTCTCATAGGATTTGTGTTTTCCTAGATTCTATGTATAGAGAGGAGTCCTCTCATAGGGTGCTTAAATGATAGGATCAACTCTAGTTTGGGGAAGACTTGGAGAACCTACTAAATTCCACCTTTGGTGTTCCTTAGTAGGCTACTAACTCTTGAACCACCATAGGTCGGAGGTCAGGTTTTATGTTCCCTTCTTTGTATTTTTGTTGTTTATCTATGATAAGGACCGGGGGTGTCGCTTAGCCCCTACCCCTCCAAGGGTTATTAAAATAATAATAAAAAATACACTCCCCCCCTTAGAAGGAACCCATCACAACACAAGAGAGAAAAACTACAACTTACTGGAACCTTCATCCGGATTTAGTTTAGCTTGGAGGTGATAGAAGCGATTTTGGTTCACCAACATTCGGACCATTGGAAAAAGCTTGCTTGGCCTCTCTCCCCTAGAAGAAATTGTAGGATAATCTCTCACCTTATGATCATGATTTCCATAAACATAGCACTCACTAGTACTTGCTAGACACTTCCCAAAGTGCTTCTTTCCACAAGTAGATCAAGCAGGCTTAAAATTTTGAGAACCACTAACCCTCTCATAGTTGGCCTTAGGAGCACTAGGGACAACTTGATTTGGATCCCTCTTATTAAACCTAGGTTTGTTTTGCTCATCGGATCTACCCCTCTTCAAATTTCTTATAATCCTACTAAGCTTGGACTCTTCAATGGATTGTGCATGCACCATAAGTATAGAAAGGTTCATGTCATTATAGAGCATGGACATATGACACTCTTCTTTCACAAGGTCGGCAACACTGGTCACAAACCTACTCTATATCATCTCTAGGGTTAGATACCAAGGAAGAAGCATACTTAGACAATAGGGTAAATTTCAAGGAATACTCCTCCACAATCATGTTACCTTGGTAAGGTTTATAAACTCGTCAACCTTAACTTCTCTCTTCTCATGGGGAAAGTACTTTCTTAAAAAAGCTTCCTTATACTCTTACCACTCCATGGGACGTGATTCCATCGGACTATTGTCTTTCCATTGTGTGTACCACACTTGAGAAACCTCTCTCAATTGGTAAGAAGATAACTCCACTTTCTCCCTAAAAGTCACCCCCATGGAACTCAACACCTTATACACACCATCTAGAAACTCTTGGGGATCCTCTCCCACCTTAGAGCCAAGAAAAGTAGGAGGATTCATCCTCACGAAGTCTTTCAACCTAGAAGTCATGGTACTCTCAAGAACATTCATCCTAGAACCCACATCTATTTAGTTGGGCCGTCATTGCTCGGTATAGGGTATGAATAACTCCTCTAATCTTCTCATTAGTCATGTCCCGGGGGACAACCAGAACCTAATTCCCTTGATTTGCTATAGGGACTTGTTCAACTTGAGGGACTTGAACACCTTGTGCAACTTGTTTTCCTCGGGGAGGAAATCCCTCATTCGCCACCTCTTTATCCACCCTTTTTGTATTCATATTCTATAAACACAAGACAAGAGATCAGGAAAAGACTCTTAGAACCTCAACTCTATGGCACGACACAAGAGTAATGGAGAAAGTGAAACTTCTATTGTTCTATAGCCTCTTACTTATAGATATGTCGCAAATCACCACCAATAAACAACACTCTTCTAAACGTGGCTGTTATGAAACATTGAATTCTAAAGACTACTTTATAACCTTATGCTCTGATACAAATTTTGAAATGACCGGGGAGCACCCCCAAGTTATCACACGATGTACTCGAACTCTCAGAAGTTTTGTACAAGCACTTAGACTCTATATATATATATATATGTATATATATATATATATATATATATATATATATATATATGAAAAGTAGTGCGGAATTAAAACATTTCATTATAATAGTCTAACTCTTTTATAAAATCATAAGGAAGAACTAAGTCTCGTCATAGCCATCTTAGACACATAGAAGATCATAGGGTCACGACACTTACATCAATTTAAAATAAAATAAAATCTATTACAAATTCTTGAGAGAATGTTAATTCCAAGCTTTAATTTCTATGAGAATCCTCACTTGCCACCAATACTTGTAGAAAGAGAAATCATATGGAATTAGCACATGGAATACACTAAGTATGGTGACATGCAATAAAACCATGCAAAATGGACATTTGCTTTAAAGTATGCTTTCATGCTCTTTTTATAGAAATCTCATAAACAAGTATAAGAACCACCTTCAAGTCATTATTCACATATAATACATATCCAAATCCACATGACATAACCTCAATAACTTAGAATAAATATACACATATATATTTCCTACTAAAAGTTATCCTAAGACCCACCTAAGTAAGATATGAAACGACCGCCATACAACCCCTTGACACTTACATAGATGATCCTCAAGACTACCCAAAGTAAGATTATTCCCTTTTCATCACTTAGACTCTCGCTCTAAGGTTACTCTAAAAATCACCTGGGTAAGACATGAAGAGACCGCCCATACACCCTCTTCAAGCACACCTAAGAAATCATCAAATCTACTCTAAATAAGAACCTTTCATTATTATATACTTTCACTAAGTCAACATTGTAACACTTTGAAAATCCAAGAAGTGTCGTAAATCCTAACATAGGTGTCATGAGGTCTAATTACTGTTTTCAAGTCATTTAAATAAATATAGGTCATTTAGGAAGTTTAAGAACCAAAACATTCAAGAACGTCCATGACGTTCAGAAGTTGGTTCAAATAGGTATTAGTGTGCCTTAGCCTATTTGACTAGCTTTTAGGAGTCGAAATTTCATTAAAAGTGGTGAAAGGGTAGATAATATGAATTTAAATTGTTTCATGGTCAAAATGTCTGGTTACGACTCCCCGAGGACCAACCAAGGGCCCTTGAGGAGGACCCCTGCAGGTTGAGGCAACACTACCTGAGCAGTGTGCATCGACTAGGCAGTCAACGGCCCGTGTGTGGACTGACGGGGAGTTGATGCCACCGTTGTCCCACACTTATCAAAGTTGAGGAATCCCCTCACCAGCACAGTCTCTGAACTCACCTATGGAGTGCAGGACGGAGGGGGGGGGGAGTCGTCGCCTCACAGATGGCCTGTTGGCGGGGTTCCATCTGTGAGGGGTCTTAAGTTTCTGCACATTTTAATGTTAAGTAAATTACCTAATTAAGTGGTTTAGGGGTTATTTAGGTATTAAGGGGAGACTAATTAACTAACTTAACTCTCATATAAAGGCCTCAACCAAAATTAACCTAATTACAACTCTCAAATACAACTCTCTTCCTTCTCTCTTCTTTCTCTCTCTACTTGAACTCACCATTAAAGACTAGCAAGGAAAGGGGTTTGAGGGATGTAAAGGGGAGAATTCACCATCAATTCTTCATCAAACGTTTAGGTATGAGATCTAAGTCACCTTTGAAACTCTTTCCTTAAAGGGTTCCTTCAAAATGGATTACAAAAGTTGAGTTTTCATGTGAGTTTCATCCAATTACGAAATTGAAGTTATTAATTGAGTTGTTGATGATTTATTTAGGTTATATTGAATATATTAACATGTATTTTAACTCGTTATGGTAATTGTTGATGGTTTGGTCTAAATTGAAGAACATGATCCTCAACCCCTAACCCTAGGTTGTGATCTTGATCTATAATGTATTATGATCATTCAATTGACTTGGTTATTGATTAGATTACTATCCTATGGTGTTATTATGATTAAATTAAGATGAATTATAGGCCTATAATGTTAGTTCTTGAGATAGGATTTAGGTTATGAAGTATATTGTGAAATTGGCATATGTATCTTGTCTTAAGCTATGATCTAGTGTTGAGTGGTGTTATAGAGATGCAATTGGCCTTGTTATCTTATTGGTTATCATTGTGTGATGATGTTACTCCCCTAATTGGGTTGAGTTATGGGTTGATGGTAAGACCTTGGTCATGAATTGTGAAGAAGACTTAGTAAGTCTTAGAATATCTATCTTTACTTCTAATTGATTGTGGTTAAATCATGATGCTTTATTGGATTAAGCCTTGTATTAGGATTTACCTAAACTAAGATTTTGATTAATAAATAAAGGCTTAATGACATTTCAAAAAGGGACTCTAGTTTAGCACCGAGTGAACTAGATTGAGGAGTGTCCCTTCCCACATAGGGAAGGTAGGAGAATTACCTTACTCTTGTGATTGGAGACTATAATGCATGGCACATAAAGAGGTTCCACTATATCTTCTAGTTCTTGAACAATGTTGTCCTGTAGGAATACTAGTTAGTGGATCCACGTAGTTGCTATGTTTCATGTTTTGGTACTACCTTGGCAAGTAGTCCGCCTTCTTTCGGTGTAGGGTTTTATGACACCGGATTCCACACTAGCTCATGTGGTCTATGTCAGTTAGGGCAAGATGTTCCCAAAAGGAAAAATGAAATAAAGGACCTGAACTCTAACTTGGATAACCTAAGGGGTCTATCTTAGTCTAGGTAGGGGTATAAGACTCTTCCTAAGCATTCCACTAGTTAGCCTTGAGGGGAGTCTTTGGAGGATTTTCTTATATATGTATATGTTATAATGATATATTATATGTACATGATGAACTTGTACATTGTTGATACTATATGTTTGTTAGTTCCCTTATGAGTATGTATTGGGTTATATTGCTAAGATAAGATGAAATGTATATCTAAATGTTATGTTATGTGAAGTTGGACACTAGTTATGGTTTCTTATTGAAGTTACTTGATTGAGTAAGGTTGTGGGGATTTGCTTGGTCATTGCACTTGTTAACTTGATAAGGATTCATGAATAGTTGTCTTGCTTAATATAAGGTTATGGGACTTTACTTGGTCATTACACTTGTTAACTTGATAAGTATTCATGAATAGTTGTCTTGATTAATATGATGTGATTAACTCTTAACCATATTTGTGATGTCATTCCTTGTTTTGTAGAGTTGTAGTAAATCATGGGTTCAAGTATGTTGGGATACATATTACTTGTTTGAGTTAGTAAGCATGTTTGGTCGATTGGTATGACTTTCTTAGTTATGCATGAGACTTTTAAACTTGTAAAATAGCATGTTTTGAATAAAAGTCCCATTTTAGCATGTTTGATATTATTTGTGCATATGGTCTCATTCTTAGTACATATGGAGTACTAACCCCATTTTCTTCCCTTTTTCCTAGACATTTTAGGTTCCGGTCGTTGATGGATCATTCGGGATGACTTGAGGAAGGCTTGGATATTCTCTATCATCCAAGTGGGAAGGTCCTCACTTTCCGAGGGCGAAGCCAATATCATGCCTATGAAGTTTCTATGTTACGAGTTTTGAGACTCTTTCATGTTCACTCTAATTTCATTGTGTAAGACTTGTATAAGACTATATATTGCTTCTTTACATTGATGTAGGGCTATGCCCAAAATTGTATGATCGTTTAGATGGTATGAGATGAGACAATCTTTGAGACTATCTTTCTATTTTATATATATATGTGCAATAAAAGTAGAAGGCTATGTAACATTCCTATATGAAGGATCTATGTATACTCGATACGACTATATTACGTGTATGTAGAGGTCTATGTAAACCTCAAAGTAGATGTAATGAAAAGTTTTAAATTTTTCTGCATTTTCAACCAATGAATATAATGAAATGAGACTAAGAGGCTAGTCTTAGTCCTTCAAAAGAACGACGACGCCGGTTACATCTAGGGGTAAACCCGGATGTGAAAAACTTGGTATCAAAGTATGAGGTTGAATATGGTTGATTTATGTCTCTCTCTACCACGTATATGTAGGTTTGTATTCATAGTTGTGAAGCGTGCTACACTTATGAATAGGAATCTATGTGATGCCTAGGAATCACTCTCTTTCTTGGAAATCCTATATCGTGCTGTTAGAGTATACTTATGGTGTGATTTTGCATCTAATCCTATTATTTTATTTATAGAGCATGAACACTCGAAGGAATGTGGCTCGAAGACTTGAAGAGGAAATTGCCAATGCGGGAGCTCTTCCCCGTGGTAAGCAAGTTCCTTCACTTGAAGAGGATGCTAACATGGAGCATGTATCGGTCAATCCTCCTCTTTTTACAGATGAGAATATAAGGACTGATCTTCTCCAATTGGCCCAAGCTATCACTACTCAAGCACAAGCAGCTACGGCTCAAGCCCAAGCTATGGCGGCCCAAGCAAACCGGGAGGTTGTGACCCATCCTCATTAACAAGTAACTATTATGGCTTCCCGCCTAAGGGACTTCACTCGGATGAACCCTCCTACTTTCTGCGGGTCTAAGGCCCCGAGAATTCATTGATGAAGTCTCTAAAATACTTTTGGCTATGGGGTTGTCTACAAGTGAGAAGGCCGAGTTGTCCACCTATCAACTCAAGGACGTGGCACAAGCATGGTTTGTGCAATGGAGGGATAATAGGCCCTTGAGAGGTGGTCCTTTGACTTGGGAGATCTTCAAGAAGGCTTTTCCTGATTGGTTCTTTCCTAGGGAGATGAGAGAGGAAAAGTGGTGGAGTTCACCAACATTCACCAAAGAGGTATGAGTGTTCATGAATACTCCTTGAAATCCACTAAGATGTCAAAATATGCTCCTTCCTTGGTTTCCAATCTTAGAGATGAAATGAGCTACTTTGTGACGGGGGTGTCGGATGATTTGAAAGAGGAGCGTCATTCAGCTATGCTACACGACAACATGAAAATTTCTCATCTTATGGTGCATGCCAATCATATACAGAGGCAAGGGCTAGGAGGAAGAGTAATTATTCTAAGAGGGCAAGATCGTTTTATTGAGGTTCTTCAAAGAATAGGCTTGAGATACAAGACAAGCTTAGATTTAAGAAGTTGGTTTCAAGTCAAGTCCCTTCAAAGTTTCCAAAAGCTTGTGGTGATATGCTGTCTAACCCTAAATCTAAGAAGGGGAAAGGTACTAATTCACCAACCGAGAAGCCAACTTCTGGAAAGTGTGGCAAGAAGCACTATGGTGATTGCCTTAAGAGGACGAATAATTGCTTTGGTTGTGCTAAAAGTGGGCATAACGTTAGGGATTGCCCAATTGTGAGGGGTCAAGACAAGGGTAGTAGTCAAGCTCAAGAAAGTGGTTCTAGTGATGCTCCAAAGAAAAACTGCATCTATTCTCTCCGCTCTAGGGGTGAGCAAGAGGCTTCTCCCGACGTGGTGACCGGTATGTTGAAAGTCTTCTCTATTGATGCTTATGCCTTAGTTGATCCTGGTGCTACTTTATCATTTGTTACACCTCTTGTAGCTAAAAAGTTTGAAAGTTTGCCCGACATTTTGCATGAACCTTTTATAGTGTCTACTCCGGTGGGTTAGTCAGTTGTTGCAAAAAGAATATATAAAAATTGTCCTATAATGTTGCCTAATAGAGTTTCTTATGTTGACCTAGTAGAACTTGATATATTTGATTTTGATATTACGTTGGGTATGGATTGGTTGCATGCATGTTTTACCTCTACTGATTGTAGGACAAGAGTAGTGAGGTTTAACTTCCCAAATGAACCTATTGTTGAGTGGAAGGGGAAAAATTCTATTCCTAAAGGTCGTACCATCTCTTGTTTAAAATCATGCAAAATTATCTCAAAAGGTTGTCTACACCATATTGTAAGAGTACAAGATCTAGACTCTGAAGTTCCTCCCATTGAGTCGGTCCCCGTAGTGAGTGAGTTTTTGGAGGCCTTTCCTAATGACATTCCCGGTATTCCTCCCGAACGGGAAATTGACTTTGGCATTGATTTTCTACCGTATACAAATCCCATATCAATTCCTCTTTATCGGATGGCTCCGGCCAAGTTGAAGGAGTTGAAGGCTCAACTAAAGGATTTACTAGATAAAGGTTTTATAAGGCCTAGTATTTCTCCATGGTGTGCTCTTGGTTTGTTTTGTAAATAAGAAATATGGCTCTTTGAGAATGTGTATTGATTACCGCCAACTCAACAAGGTCACCATTAAGAATAAGTACCCTCTCACTTGGATTGACAACTTGTTTGATCAACTTCAACGGGCAAGCTACTTTTCAAAAATTGATTTGAGATCGGGGTATCACAAAACTAGGGTGAGAAGTGAGGAATTACAAAAAAACGGCCTTTCGGACTAGGTATGGGCACTATGAGTTCTGGGTAATGTCTTTCGGTCTCACTAATGCTCCGGTGGCATTTATGGACCTAATGAATAGGGTTTTTTTGAAATTAACTAGATTAATTGGTCATTGTTTTCATTGACGATATCTTGGTATATTCGAAGAATGAGAATGATCATATGGGTCATTTGAGGGTAGTATTGCAAAACCTTAAGGAACATCAATTGTTTGCCAAATATAAGAAGTGTGAGTTTAGACCATTGACTCCAACCGATATTAGGAGTTTCTTGGGTTTAGCGGGTTATTATCGGAGGTTCGTGGATGGTTTTGCATCCATTTCATCTCCTTTGACTATTTTGACCCAGAAGAGTAAGAAATTTGAGTGGTATGAGGCATGTGAGAAAAGTTTCCAATTGTTGAAAGATAGGCTCACTTCTGCTTCGGTGTTGACTTTACCGGAGGGTACAAAGGGTTTTGTTGTGTATTGTGACGCATACCGAGTGGGTTTGGGGTGTGTGATTATGCAACACGGGAAAATGATAGCCTATGCCTCTAGGAAACTTAAGGTACATGAGAGAAACTATCCCACTTATGACCATGAATTAGCGGCCGTGGTGTTTGCTTTGAAAATATGGAGGCATTACTTGTATGGGGTTCATGTTGATGTCTTTACCGACCATAAGCGTCTCTATTATGTGTTTACCCAAAAATAATTGAACCTCCAACAAAGGAGGTGGTTAGAGTTGTTGAAAGATTATGATATGAGTGTCCTCTATCACCCCGACAAGGCTAATGTGGTGGAGGATGCCCTAAGTCGTATGTCTATGGGTAGTGTATCCCACATTGATGAAGCCAACAAGGACCTAGCAAAGGAAGTTCATTGGTTGTCTATGTTGGGGGTGAGGCTGGAAGGTTCTCCTAATGGGGGTTATATAGTCCATCATAACTCCGGGACTAGTGGTTGAGGTGAAGTCCAAATAACACCTTGATCAACCATTAATGGAGTTGAAAGAATCGGTTCTCGACAAGTTAAATGAGTCATTCTCCTTAGAGAGGGATGGTGTGTTAAGGTACCAAGGGAGATTGTGTGTTCCCAATGTAGATGGGTAGAGGGATCGGATCCTTGAAGAAGCCCATGGCTCCCGCTACTCTATTCATCCGGGTTCGACAAAAATGTACCATGACCTAAGAGAGATATAATGGTGGAAAGGTTTAAAGAGGGACATAGCGGAGTTTGTCGCTAACTGTCCAAATTGCCAACAAGTAAAGGCCGAACATCAAAAGCCGGGTGTCTTACTACAAGAGATCCAAATTCCTACTTGGAACTGGGAAGATATCAATATGGACTTTGTAGTGGGTTTACCTCGGACTCAAAAGTCATATGATTCTATATGGGTGGTTGTGGATAGGTTGACTAAGTTCGCTCGCTTTATTCCCGTCAAGTCTACCTATTCAATGGAAGATTATGCAAGAATATTCATAGATGAGATTGTGTGTCGCCAAGTTATTCCGTTATCCATCATATCGGATCGGGGTGCACAATCCACATCGAGGTTTTGGAGATCATTCCAAAAAAGGTTGGGTACTATGGTGAAGTTGAGCACAGCTTTTCATCCCCAAATGGATGGTCAAGCGGAACACACTATTTAAACTCTTGTAGATATGCTTAGGGCGTGCATTATTGATTTTCAAGGGAATTGGGATAAAAATTTGCCTTTGGTGGAGTTTGCTTATAATAATAGTTTTCGTTCATCCATTTCCATGGCTCCTTATGAAGCCTTGTATGGTATGAGGTGTAGGTCTCATATTGGATGATTTGAAGTGGGTGAGCCTTCGCTTCTTGGTCCCCATTTTATTTATAAGACCATAGAGAAGGTTCATATCATAATTGACTGGTTGCAAACGGCCTATAGTCGGCAAAAGTCTTATGTTGATCATAGGAGAAGGGATTTGGAGTTTGAAGAAGGTGATAAGGTGTATTTGAAAATTTCACCAATGAAAGGGGTGGTTAGATTTGGCAAGAAAGGGAAGTTGAGTCCTCGTTATGTAGGTCCCTATGAAATCTTGCAAAGGGTTTGTAAGGTTGCCTATGATTGAAACTTCCTAGTGAATTGGCTTCGGTTCATCCAGTTTTCCATGTTTCTATGTTGAAGAAGTGTATCGGTGATTCCAAGTCCATTCTTCCTATTGAGGGTCTTGATGTCAAGGATAACCTACCTTATGAGGAAGTTCCATTTCAAATTCTTGATAGGCAAGTCAAGAAGTTATGGAATAAAGAGGTGGTTTCCGTAAAGGTGTTATGGAAGAATAATCTAGTTGAGTGTGCAACATGGGAGGCCGAGGCCGACATAAAGTCCCGTTACCCTCATATTTTTGATAATTATGGTTAGTAATTCTTTTTAATAATATAAATATGACTAGAGATTGAAGTTTCTTTATTTTCGGGTGAAGTTTTGCAAAATGTGAATTTTTGAATACTTCACAGTGAAGTTACACTGAAATTGGCGCTTTAAACTTGAAATTTTGCTTTTTTCTTGTTTTGAGTTATGTTGTGCATTTTTATATGGTAGTCTTTATGAAATGATATGTAGCATGTTGATAAGTTGAATTTTGTGTTAATTGACTCATGTAATGTATGTCGAGCTCATATTTGTTGTGAGAAGGTTATACCTCATGATGAAGTGTTTTGAGCCTTATGTGTGGTAATTTGAGTTTTAGAATTTCCTTGTTGAAATGACATGATTTAAGTTTATTTGATATTGTTGATTGGTTGGGCTTCTAGTCTTGAGTCTATTCCTTCCTTCAAAAGAGTTTTAGTGTCATTCAGGGATGAATGTTCCTAAGGGGGAGGATAATGTAACACTTTGAAATACAAGACGTGTCGTAAAGCCTAACATAGGTTTCATTAGGTCTAAGTACTGTTTTTAAGTCCATCTTAATGAATATAGATCATTTAGGAAGTTTAAGAACCAAAACGTCCAAGAATGTCCATGACATCCAGAAGTTGGTTCAAGGAGGTACAAGCGTGCCTTAGCCTATTTGACTACCTTTTAGGAGTGAGAAATTCATGAAAAGTGGTGAAACGGTAGCTCATAGGTCTTTAGATTGTTTCATGGTCGAAAAGTCCGGGTAAGACTCTCCGAGGACCAACCAAGGGCCCTTGAGGAGGACCCCTGCAGGTTGAAGCAACACTGCCTGAAGCAGTGTGCATTAACGAGGCAGTCAACCGCCCGTGTGTGGACTGGCGGGGCGTTGATGCCACCGTTGTCCCACACTTAGACAAGTTGCGGAAGCCCCTCACCTGCACAGTCTCTGAACTCACCTATGGAGTGCAGGACGGAGGGGGAGGGAGTCGTCGCCTCACAGATGGCCTGTTGGAGGGGTTCCATCTGTGAGGGGTCTTGAGTTGCTGCACATTTTAACGTTAAGTCAATTAATAAATTAAGTGGTTTAGGGGTTAGTTAGGTATTAATGGGAGACTAATTAACTAACTTAACTCCCATATAAAGTCCCCAACCCCAATAAACCTAATTACAACTCTCAAATACAAACTCTCTTCCTTCTCTCTTCTTTCTCTCTCTACTTGAACTCACCATTGAAGACTAGCAAGGAAATGGGTTTGAGGGCTTGAAAAGGGAGAATTCACCATCAATTCTTCATCAAACGTTAAGGTATGGGATCTAATTCACCTCTGAGACTCTAACCTCAAAGGGTTCCTTTAAAATGGATTTCAAAAGTTGAGTTTTCATGTGGGTTTCATCCAATTACGAAATTGAAGTTATGAATTGAGTTGTTGATGATTTATTTTGGTTATATTGAATATATTAACATGTACTTAACTTGATTATGGTAATTGTTGATGGTTTGGTCTAAATTGAAGAACATGATCCTCAACCCCCTAACCCTAGGTTGTGATCTTGATCTATATTGTATCGTGATCATTCAATTGACTTGGTTATTGATTAAATTACTATCCTATGGTGTTATTATGAATAAATTAAGATGAATTATAAGCCTATAATGTTAGTTCTTGAGATAGGATTTAGGTTATGAAGTATATTGTTAAATTGGCATATGTATCTTGTCTTAAGCTATGATCTAGTGTTGAGTTGTGTTATAGAGATGCAATTGGCCTTGTTATCTTATTGGTTATCATTGGGTGATGATGTTACTCCCCTAATTGGGTTGAGTTATGGGTTGATGGTAAGACCTTGGTCATGAATTGTGAAGAAGACTTAGTAAGTCTTAGAATCACTATCTTTACTTCTAATTGATTGTGGTTAAATCATGATGCTTTATTGGATTAAGCCTTGTATTATGATTGATAGGGTGGTATGATGTTGAAGTTTCTTGATTATGGTTGTGAGGTCGATGAAGCGATAAATTCTATAAGGATGGTGATGTATACTAATGTGCCTTATTATGAAATGCTATGTAATGTGTTAACCTCACCTATATGAATTGTGATAAAAGGACTTGTACTCATACAATTCTTATTGAGCTATTGATGATGATCATAATAATACAAGGGGTATACCCTATGACCTAAACTAAGTTATGATTAATAAATAAAGGCTTAAAAGACATTTCAAAAAGGGACTCTAGCTTAGCACCGAGTAAACTAGATTGAGGAGTGTCCCTTCCCACATAGGGAAGGTAGGAGAACTACATTACTCTTGAGATTGGAGACTATAATCCATGGCGCATAAAGAGGGTCCCAACTATATCTCCTAGTTCTTGAACTATGTTGCCCCCATAGGAATACTAGCTAGTGGATCTATGTAGTTGCTATGTTTCAGGTTTTGATACTACCTTGGCTAGTAGTCCGCCTTCTTTCGGTGTAGGGTTTTATGACACCGGGTTCCACTCTAGCTTATGTGGTCTATGTCAGTTAGGGAAAGATGTTCCCAAAAGGTTAAATGAAATAAAGGACTTGAACTCTAACTTGGATAACCTAAGGAGTCTAGCTTAGTCTAGGTAGGGGTATGAGACTCTACCTAAACATCGCACTAGTTAAACTTGAGGGGAGTATTTGGAGGATGTTCTTATATATGTTTATATTATAATGATATATAATATGTACATGATGAACTTGCACATTGTTTATACTATATGTTGTTTAGTTCACTTATGAGTATATATTGGGTTATATTGTTAACATAAGATGAAATGTTTATCTAAATGTTATGTTATGTGAAGTTGGACATTGGTTATGGTTTCTTGTTGAAGTTACTTGATTGAGTAATTTTATGGGGCTTTGCTTGGTCATTGCACTTGTTAAATTGATAAGGGTTCATGAATAGCTGTCTTGCTTAATATGATGTGATTAACTCTTAAACATATTTGTGATGTCATTCCTTGATGGTAGAGTTGTAGTAAATCATGGGTTCAAGTATGTTGAGACACATATTACTTGTTTGAGTTAGTAAGCATGTTTGGTCGATTTGTATGACTTGCTTAGTTATGCATGAGACTTTTAAACTTGTAAAATTGCCTGTTTTGATTAAAAGTCCCTTTTTAGCATGTTTTGATATTATTTGTGCATATGGTATCATACTTAGTACATGTGGAGTACTAACCCCATTTTCTTCCCTTTTTCCCAGACATTTTAGGTTCCGGTCGTTGAAGGCTCATTCGGGACGACTTGAAGAAGGCTTGGATATTCTCTATAATCCAAGTGGGAAGGTCCTCACTTTTGAAGGGCGATGCCAATATCTTGCCTATGAAGTTTCTTTGTTGTGACTTTGAGACTCTTTCATGTTCATTCCACTTTCATGGTGTACGACTTGTATAAGCCTATATGTGGCTTCTTTACATTGATGTAGGGATATGCCCGAAATTTTATGATCATTTAGATGGTATGAGATGAGACAATCTTTGAGACTATCATTATGTTTTATATATATGTATGTGCAATAAAAGTAGAAGGTTATGTAACCTTCCTATATGAAGGGTCTATGTATACTCGATACGACTATATTATGTGTATGTAGAGGTCTATGTAAACCTCCAAGCAGATGTAATGAAAAGTTTTAAATTTTTCCGTATTTTCAACATATGGATGTAATGACATGAGACTAAGAGGCTAGTATTAGTCCTTATAAAGGACGACGACGCCGGTTACGTCTAGTAGGTAAACACAGATGTGACAAACATATTTCATTAAGCCATTTCAGAGACAAGTAAACAATTAGACGACTTCACATAATGGCGTTGGAGGAGACATAGGGAATTTATCCTAGCACCTTCAAAGTCTACTCGTGCAATGTGTAGATACCATCTCATTCCACTACCCACACGTTGTAGAGATTCTCCAATACTATAATACACATCCCATATGATGAGAATAGGCCTTAACCGGTATAGACCAAACTAGGTAGGTCTGGAATCCACTGTCACAAGATCCCACACCGTGGAAGGTGTTCCACTTGCCAAAGGTAGAACTAATAAGCATCCCATGTTGGCACATGGTTCAAGGATATCAAGGATTTTTTTGTATTCTAGTCTCATCTAAAGAAAAGCTACTCCCACAAGCATATCCACTCAGTGTTTTTCCTTTGTTCACGTAGAGTAATTCATTCCTTAGGTGTATTAGAGAATGTACCATTTCTAAGACCTACCAACTCATTATACGTTTCTTCCCAAGCGAGGTTCCATTAGGGCTGCCAACTAAGGTCTATTAGGATGGCTCTTATGATTTTCTTGTAGATGGTTTCATTCAGTTCCAGTCAACCTACCCCTAAGTCCATCATTCCACTCGAGAAGGACACCACTACGGTCTTTCACTTCAAGGATTCTATTAACCTATTTTCATATACAGGGTTTTACATTCACTCAGGGTTCTAGACTTATCAAGAACGGTAACCATGCTTAGGTCTACCGGTTCAAGACATGGTCTAGAATACCTCATACAATCATTCAAGGAAGGGCACCAACTTAGGTCTACCGATCCTAGACTTTCATTATTTCATTCATTCAATACCATTCATTCATTCTTTCATTCAAGACATTAATTTTTTCATTCATTCAATACCATTCTTTCATTCATTCACTACATTCATTAATTCTTTCATTCATTCAATACGCAGGCTGCTTTGGCAACCTTCTTGACAATGTTTGGGTCTACCTTAAGGACGTTTCTGGTTGTCCTTGGGGAGTCATGACTGGACGTTTTGACCCTATAAATATTATTTTACCTATTTAAAGTCTTTATACAAGTTTTAGATTTTATATAACACTCCCAAACCTTCACAAAACAGAAAAACGTCTACTAGTTTAATTTCGCAAGTTTCCGGACGTCAAGGTATTTCTTTGACATTTAGGCTCTAATACTTCTAAATCATCTTTATTATGTTAGTCTACGTATGGAAACATAATTTTAATCATAATTATGTATGTGAGGCTCTATACTAAGTCAAAGATTTTCAGTGTGTTACATTATCCCCTCCTTGGGAACATTCATCCCCAAATGACACTAAAAATCTTTTTATAGGGAGAGGATGACTCAAGACTAGAATCCCAACAAAAAACAACATATAACAACATGATTTACAACTCAAATCATCATAATGACATGGAATTTACACATAGACACTCAAATCACAATTTACCACATATAGGAGCTCAACATTACAACATGAGGAACTTCCTTTTCGATATCAACATAAGCTCAACATGAACATCAAGTCACTAATGCAAAACTTATTCAAACACATTACCATGCTCAATACTACTTCATGAAGGAAACAGTGCACAAAACACAAATAACTGCAATTTAAGCAAATTAGCATTTTCACATGAAAACTCATTTTAGCATGAACCCTTTTATCATAATCACCCATATTTTAGCAAAACAAGTCAAATTCATATCTATTCTTTTTTTAAGAGGATTATACTAACATCGACTTTGGATAGAATTTTTAGGAAAAATATGAGGATAACAGGAATTTATGTTGGTCTTGGCCTCCCATGTTGATCTCTCAACTAGGTGTTTTCTCCATAGGACTTTTACAGAGGCCACCTCTTTGTTCTCTACTTCTTAACTTGGCGCTCTAAAATTTCCACAGTAACCTCTTCATAGGAAAGACTCTCATCCACACCAAACCTTCAATAGGAAGAATGGATACGGGATCACTAATACACTTCTTTAGCATGGAGACATGAAATATCGGATGAACTGAAGCTAGTTCACTAGGTATCTCAACTCATATACAACATTTCTGACCCGTTGCAAAACCTCATAGGGACACACATACCGGGGACTTAACATCCCTTATTTTCCAAATCTCATTACCCCTTTCATTGGTGAAATATTCAAATACACCATATCACCTATTAAAATTCAAGATCTCTTCTTCTATTATTGGCTTAGAATTTTTGCCAACGATATGTTGTTTTCAACCTATCCCTTATCACCCGAACCTTCTCCAAAGCATCATAGATTATTTCGGGACTAAGGAGTGAAGACTCACCAACCTCAAACCACCCAACCGGAGACCTACATCGCCTACCATAGAGTGCTTCAAAAGATGTCGTGGAAATACTCTAATGGTAGCTATTATTATAAGAGAACTCAATCAATGGTAGGTGATTGTCCCATTTCCCTTTGAAATATATCACACAAGCTCTTAACATGTCTTCTAGGGTTTTAATAATACGCTCCGCTTGACCATCCTATTGGGGATTAAAAGCGGTGCTAACCTTCACTTGAGTACACAACCCTTTTTGAAAAGATATCTAAAAATGATAAGTGAATTGAGCACCTCTATCCGATATGATGGACAGAGGGATCCCATGAATGCTCACAATCTCATCAATGTAGATCCTTGCATAATCCTCCGTCGTATAGGTTAACTTAATGGATAAAGTATGCGGATTTTGTCAACCTATGTAGAATAACAAAAATTGAGTCATTTTGCTTATGGGCTCGAAGCAACCCAACGACAAAGTCCATATTAATTTCTTCCCACTTCTAAGTAGGAACACCCATTTCTTGGATTAGACCACTAGGCTTTAGATGGTCGGCTTTAACTTGTTGGCAATTTGGACATTTTGGTACAAACTCCTCTATGTCCCTTTTAAAGCCATCCCACCAATATACATCTCTAAGATCACGATACATTTTGGTGGCACCCGGATGAATAAAATATCATGAACCATGAGATTCTTTTAAAATCTTTCCCCTCAAATCATCAACATCAGGTACACACAATCTACCTTGGTACCTTAGCATACCATCCCCCCTTGGGAGAATGACTCATTTAACTTGCTAAGTAATGATTTCTTCAACTCCATCAATAGCGGATCAAGATGTTTCTTAGACTTCACCTCAACCACTAATGATGACTCGGAGTTATTATGAACCATAAAACCACCATTTGGGGAATCGTCTAATAGAATACCCAATCGATCCAACCTATGAGCGTCTTTCAGTAGGTCTTTCTTACCTTCTTCTACATGAGTCACACTACCTATGGTCATACAACTTAAAGCATCCGCAACCACATTGGCCTTGCCAGGGTGGTAGAGAACACTCATGTTCGTAATCTTTTAATAATTCCAACCATCTTCTTTATTAGAGATTTAAATCCTTTTGAGTAAACACATATTGATTACTCTTATGGTCGGTATACACATACACATGAACACCATACAAGTAATGCCTCCATATTTTCAAAGCAAACACTACGGCCATTAATTCAACATCATGAGTTGGATAATTCTTCTAATGCACATTGAGTTGTCTAGAGGCATAGGCTACTACCTTTCCATATTGCATAAGGACACAACCCAAAGCTCTCGAGATGCATCACAATATACCAAAAAACCCTTGGTACCCTCTAATAATGTCAACACCAGAGCATAGGTAAGCCTATGTTTCAAAATATGGAAGCTTCTTTCACATGCCTTCGATCACTAAAATTTCACACTCATTTGGGTCACGGTAGTCAAAGGAGAAGCAATCGACGCAAATCCATCCACAAACCTCCTATAGTACCCGGCTAAACCCAAGAAACTTCTAATGTCAGTTGGAGTCAATGGTCTAGGACAATTCTTAACCTCCTCGGTTTTCTTTTGATCGACCTTTATACCCTCACTTGAGATAATATGACCAAGAAACGCAACCTATGTCAATCAAAACTCACACTTGCTATACTTGGCAAATAGTTGGTGTTTCTTAAAGACTTGTAATACCACCCTAAATCGTCCATATATTCCCTCTTATTTTTCAAATATGCCAAGATATCATCAATAAAGACAATCACAAAGGAATCTATGTAATTCAAGAACACCCCATTCTTAAGGTCCATAAAAGTCGTCGAGGCATTCGTGAGACCAAAAGACATTACTAGGAACTCATAGTGACCATACCAAGTTCAAAATTCCATTTTAGGTACATCCTCACCTCTCACCCTATGTTGGTGATACCCCAACCTCATGTCAATCTTAGAAAAGTAGCTTGCCCCTTGAGTTGATCAAAAAAGTCATCAATCCAAGGGAGAGGATGCTTATTCCTAATGGTGACCTTATTGATTTGATGATAGTGAGTGCACATCCTAAGGGACCCATCCTTCTTCTTAACAAACACTACTGGAGCTCCCCATAGTGAAATACTAGGATGAATGAAACCCTTGTCTAATAAGTCTTTGAGTTGAAGCTTTAATTCTTTCAACTCCTCTAGAGCCATCAAGTAAGGAGGAATTTAAATGGGATTCATATTCAGTAACAAGTCAATACCAAAGTCTATTTCCCACTCGGAGGAATCCGAGCAAGTCATCAGGAAAGACTTGCAGAAAGTCCTTCACTACGGGGACCAACTCTATTGGACGAATGTCAAACTCAAGGTCTTTGAGTCTTATAATATGGTAAAGACACCCCTTAGAGATAATTTTACAAGCTTTTAGACAAGAAATGATACGACCTCTAGGAATTGAGTTACCCTCTTTCTACTTTAAGAAGGGTTCATTAGGAAAATTGAACTTAACCAATCTTGTAAGACAATCTATGGAAGCAAACAAGCATCCAACCAATTCATTCCTAAAATAACATCAAAATCAACCATATCCAGCTCTACCAAATCTACCATCGTAACTATATTTGGAAAAGATATAAGACAACTCCTAAAGACTCTCCTAGCCATAATGGAGTCATCCACTAGGGTTGTAATCGAAAATGATTCAATTAAAACATCGGGTAGAACATCAAACTTTTTAGCTACTAAAGGATTTATAAATGATAATGTAGCACCGGAATCAAGTAAAGCATAAACATCAACAGAAAAGACTTGTAACATACCGATGACCACATCGGGAGATTCCTTTTGTTCACCCATAGAGCGGAGAGCATAGAAACGGTTCCTCTTTGGAGCATCGGAACTAGGACTGCTTGCTTGAGCTTTACCATTCCCCTTCTCTTGAATGCTCACATTAGGGCAATTTCTAACCTTATGACCACTCTTGCCACACCAAAAGAAATTTTCTGTCCCAACTAGACACTCACCCCAATGCTTCTTACCACACTTGGCACAAGTAGGTTTCTTGCTAGGTGAGTTTCCACTTCTCACCTTTTGGGACTTAGGGTTAGACACCCTATCCTTGCTTGCCTTAGGTAAATTGGAAGGAAGTTGGTTGTAAACCCTCTTCTTGACCTAGGCTTGTCGTGAATCTCAAGCCTACCCTTGGTACTAACTCTCTCATAAGAGTTGGCCCTCTTAAACTCCTTATTCTTCCTTTTGAGTCTAGCATCCACAACTTGTTCAGTATGAACCATCAACTGAGAGACATCCATATTGTCATGTAGTATTGCCGAACGACACTCTTCAACTAAGTCATCGGACACTCCCATAACAAAGTGACTCATCTCATCCCTAGGATTAGATGTCAAGGAAGGAGTATACTTGGACAATTAGTGAACTTCAATGATTACTTTTGCACACTCATACCTCCTTGAAGAAGGTTGATGAATTTTTCCACTTTCACCTCCCTTTTCTCCATAGAAAAGAACCGATAAAGATAACCCCTTCTAAACACCTTCCAAGTGATAAGACCCACTCTCAAGGCCTTATTGTCTCTCCATTGGGTGTACCATGTTCGACCTACATCCTTGAGTTGATAGGAAGCTAGCTCGACCTTTTCATTTAAAGTTAACCCCATAACATAAAGAATCTTGTAGACCTCATGAATGAAGTCTTGGGATCTTCATTCACCTTTGACCCATAGAACATAGAACAGTTCATCCTAGTGAAGTCTCTCAATAGGGAAGTCGTGGTACTAGCATTTTGTTGAACACAGGGTCCAACCTCTCTATCTGCTTGAGCCGCCATGACTTGAGATTGAGTGTCTACCTCTTGAGCTTGGGTAGTCGTGGCTTGATCCAAAGTCACAAATGACCGGAGCTTGGTCTTGTGGAGGCACTTGATTGCCTTGTTGAGGGACTTGGTTCTCTAGGGGAGGAACTCCCACATTAGCCAAATCTTCCTCCATTCTCCTTACAGCCGTCCTTCTAGTATTCATATCTAATATCCACAAGAAAAGGATTAGAAGAAAAAGGGACACATACACTTTCAATTCATAATGCACGACTTGCAAGATTACTAATAAGTGAGAATTCCTAAGCATCACCTAACCTCTCATTCATAAGTGTGGCGCGCTTCACACCCATGAACGAGAGTCTACGTAGATGTGGTTTAGTGAGATATCAATCCTAAGATTATTTCAACCTTATACTCTGATAGTAAGTTTGTCACGACCGGGGAGCACCCCCTAAAAGTAATAGGTGTCTTCGTCCCCGGAAAGGACTAAGACTAGACTTTTAGCATTCGTCATTATATTTCATAGGTTAAAATGTGGAAAAATTAAAACTTTTTTATATTGAGGTTTACATAGAACTCTCACATACTACTTAAAGAGCTTACTTAGACTTCTCACATAGGAATCTTACATAGGCTTCATATAAGAATTTAGTCTAATATATAGTCTCACATTAGACCATCTAATATGAAGTCGAATCATTCAGTCATAGACCTCAAACAAATCTATAACTGCCACTCACGGCTTACAACAATATCTTTAACAATAAGAGAGAAAAGAATGTCTTTAGACTATAGCAAATCCGACTAGGCTAGATAGAAGGCACCATCCTCGAATATTAAGGACTCACCAATCAACTTGGGAAAGATGTACAAGTCTTCTTGCAATTGGCCTTGATACCTCCACGGCCCGAACCTACATTGTTAGGGAAAAGGAAAAGAAATATGGGTTAGTACATCCACTTGTACTAAGTATGGAAACATATGAACATATAACATTGAAATCATGCTTAAAGGGACATTTAGCTCAACATCATGCTAAACCACTTTTAAAAGTTTTCATGCACAATTAGGAATACATATAAGTCATTAAGCACCACATCACTAAATACAAGTCCATATACAACATAAGACCAATATTATGTTAAAGTCAAGTCAACATGGATATTATCAACATAAGACCATATCAATGTGGGATTGCTAGATATACTACTTTATTGTTGCATTGACTATTTTAAATTGGAATTGAGGTGTCCTCCTTAGAATGATGCTCATTGTGAATAATGTATCTAGAGTTGTGCATTATTTGAGATTTCATGCATGATGGCTTGTTGTTTTGAGTCGTTACTCATTGGCAATGTTTAAGGTTTCATTCAAGGATGAATGTTCCCGAGGGGGAGATAATGTAACACTCAAAAAATTAATAGGTGAAACTAGAGCCTAACATTTGCATTTAAGAATTTTATTCATAAATGGGAAATATGAAAACGTCCAAAAATTTTGCTAATTATGAGTTTAAGGGAGGGTTCAAGGAAGGTGAAAGGCTTCACCATCCTTAGAATCTTCCTTGAACCAATACCTTGTTTTTTTAGGCAACCCATGTGAGGGTTTAAGGAAAAAAAGGATGGCCCCACAGAATAGGGACCATCACGCATGGAGAATGCCTTAACACATGGGCAGTGTACGTGTAGAAGTGGGGGACACAACTGCCTTGTACTCTTTTGTCCTTGAACTTGAGGACTAACCAAACTTAGGAAATAGTCAACCTAATCTTCACTTGTAAAGAAGAAGTGTGTATCGACGACCCAAACCTACACTCCTAGTAACAGCACAAAAAATGGTTAGCACATAAAGTACTAAGCATGGAAGCGTGTATAAAATCCTTCAGATATGATAAAAAGGATATTTTAGTAAAAATATCCATTTATCTAGTTTGAGAAACGATTTATGCATTTTAAATAAAATACAAGTCATAACATCATCATCACATAAATACATACATCATACTAGAACCATCACCTTAACAACTGTAACGTATACTTGTGCAATGTATGGTTGGCATCCCATAGTACCAAATATACTAAGTACCTCTTGGAGTCACCTTACTAACACATATAATATTTGGACATCATCATAATCAATAGTCATAAATGGAGAAATAATCATGAACATTACTTTAACATAAGGAAAGTCATACATTAGCAACAATCCATTCAACAAACATGCATACATTCATGTCTTACCATAGCATAAGGAACCAACCCATAATTCCTTTCAAAGTCCATTTTTGCAATGTAATAATGGAGTCTCATAACCCCACCCCAACTAAGTGAAACTCATCAAGAAATCATAAGTATAGCTTAAGTCATAATTATTATCTTATTACAAAGGGAGAATAACATAACTAACATCGACCATGTGAGTTACATGGAATCCGGTGTTGTATAACCCTCATCGAAAGAAGGTTTCCTACTTTCCTAAGGTAGAACCAAATATATATCTCTAAGGTGGATCCACTATCTAAGACCTATGTGGGCACATAGTTATGAGATAGGAAGATTGCATCTATAAACCTGGCCTATTGTATTAGTGGGAGAGTTTCCATTTCATGAGAGCATATGTACCTATTATATTAGCGGAAAGGCCTCCATCTCATTTGCATATCCTCTCATTGCTAAGAATTATTCCTTAAATTATACATAGTTAATAGTGAATTGCATTTCCACTTGTGAAGGAATACTTTACCCTTCATTCAATAAAACTTATAACATAGCTCATGGATTCAATAAAGTTAGAACTAACTTTCAACCTTAGAATCATCATCTACATGTGAGTAACCTTACATATTACATTTGTAGTATTTTCATGAGAATAGACTTTCAATCAACACAATATCATTAGCATCATACTAAACAATTAATAACATAATCATGTCTAGGGGTAAGGGAGACTAATATTTCAACAATAACACCATTTACACAATAGTCATAGAACCTTCACTTTATACGTGAATCAAAAATTCATACATAACTTTCATCAACATGTACAAACCCTAACAATTTACCCCTTCAAGGGTCATGAATCATGTCTCACAATTCAACATTACTACACTAGGCTTGAATCAAACAACATTAATTAGTTAAATCAACATAGATAGAATTCATAGTAATCATCTTGCATCAATACACTTATCCCTATTCATGAAATTTAGGTCATGGAGGGTGTTCATGGGATCATAGGGAATTGTACAATAAAAATCACCATTAAACATCAAGTAATCCATAATATAGGACAATTAACATAATCAAATTACTTTTAGAAGGAACCCATGGCTAGAATAAAACCCTAGTTTTTGAACAATTCATCAAATTTGAAATTAGGAGTTGAAGGACTTCATGGACAAAAAGTATTTCGTCAATCAAGACTCTCATACCTTAATTGAAGCTTTTCCCTTGAGTTGGAGTTGAGAAGATTGGCTCTTGGACCCTAGCCTTCAAGTTCTTGTTGTGCTTCGAAGGAGTAACTCTAGAGAGAAATATTTGAGAAAAGAGTATACTGGGAATTATTTGGGTGTTGTGAATTAATGAATTGTATTTTCTGAATTTGACTCAAAATCAACTTATATTTTACCCCTAAAATTACCCAAAACGACATCACTTTTATTGGACCTAAAAAGTAAGAGACTCATTTAAGACTAATTTAAAAGTCAAGCTAGGTATCACCTGCACCTCTACGAGCAGTGGTGAGAACCACGACTCGTGGTCCTTTTCATGAGGATTTAGGGAAGTTCCCCCTTCAAGGTATTACAAGGCTCACAAGCCCAAGGCATCACCACAAGGGCTTCACGAATCGTAGTGAAGACCATGAGTTGTGGTCCCTCTCGTGGACCTTGAAGCAGTAACCTTGCCATTTGGGACCATTGGCTAATTTGCCTAAGGCAACTTCACGAGAACCCCCATGGTCATGGTCATGACCACGGACCGTGGTGGCGGCCATGAAGTTTGAGGTAGTATCTAGTAAAAATGGTGGCCACATTTTCGTGGCCGAGGAATCTTCCCGCCCCCCTTGGCGGTATGGTAAAGGCTAGGGGATGACTTGGCCTTTGGCCTTGGCTTGGTCCCTTTTCTATAGAACTTGCACCATGGGCTTGACTCCTATAATTCCCATTCAAGACGTTCATCCCCACGTTTAGGACCTTGTCAAACCTACCATATTCAGAGTGTCACATCTCATTAGGTGAAGGCAAAGAAATCTCCAACAACTTTTGTCCTTCATTTGCATGATGGGAGCTATGTCTTTTCATGATCATGTTTGGTGTTATATTCTTAGTAGCTCTTGTACCTGTTTAGACTAGATCCTTTGGTTATTAATTACTTCACAAGTATTAACCAAATTGTGTCAAAAGTCTTATTTATAAATTTTGTTAGTACATTCTATTTCCATTTATTAAAATATTCTCACGTTTTGAATATTGAGATAAAAGGGTTCTCCTACTTAGGTGTTAGAGTGGGGACCGCATGGCCCGGTGGGTTGGGTCGTGATACTTCATGTATATATTTTATGTTTTAGTAATTTCTAAATTATTGTCTTTTATGACTTGTTATGTTTGACTTTGAAGTTGTTTTTGGTATGCATGAAGTCTAGAAGAGTTTGTGTAGGCTTACAACCGAGGGGGAGATAGTGTGCCTATCTAGTAGGATTATTATGTGATTATGTGTTGCCATGAATTCATTATATGCATGTTCATGAAAATTCTTAAGTCTTGATAAAAATTACTTATACGCATTGTTTTGCCCCAAGTTGTAGTGCATTTGAGTAGAATTGAATATACACTTCATGAGATGAGTTAATGACCACGCCTTAGTTTGGAGTTGCAGGATTCTTCCTTGAATAAATGCTTTTCGGGAGTAAATTGCATTTAGACTCCAGGAATGTGTGTTGATCATGTTTTATCTAAGAGATGTTAGTTCCTCCTTGAAAATGAGTAGATATACACTTTCATGCGTTTTGGATTGATTGAAGTAGTTCTCACTCCCTTGTGTTGCATTTAATGTGTTTCGTTTGAAATTTAAGTTTCCTTCCATGGTTGTATGAATTTATATGTAATGCATACATGATGGGCTAGCAATTTAGAGTTGTGACCTTAAGAAGTGGTTAGAATCGTCATTCAAGGATGAATGATCTCAAGGGGGAGATATTGTAATACCCCGTAAACTAGTAAGTTTGACTAGAGGTCTAGAGTTTTTCGTGAGAGTTTAAGAGTTTGATAAGAGGGTTTAAGTTGTAAAAATTATCCCCGTACTTAGAATGAGGGTTTTAGGGTAGGGTGTCATGGAACGAATCCCAAGGACCACCCTAAGGATCATTGAGAAGGACCTCAAAACAGCCCCTAAAGCTGTAAAAAAAATAGCATCACCTACAGATGGGCACCCACAAGCCATAGGTGGACCCATGCCCTGTAGGTCGGGATCGTCGGTCGAGGATGGACCTACCCTATTCCTCCACTAGTCCCTGAACCATCCGTGACTTTCCAGTATACCTCGTGGACCCAACCACAGTCCGTGGGAGGGGGTTGCATGGGTCATGGCAGTTTTTGGGTTTTAGTTTTTAAGTTAAGGGTTTGAGGGTTGACTAATAATTTGTTAAGGGTTAAGGGAGGTCGATTATTTAGCTATTAAACCACATATATAAGACTAATATAGCCCTAAACTAAGTGATTTAATTCATTCTTCAAAGAACCCAAATTTCTCTCCAAATAATTCTCTCTCTAGAAGTGAAGAAGAAGAAGAAGGAGGAGGAGGAGGAGGAGGAGGAGGAGGAGGGGGGGGGGAAGCAACCTAGGTGTGAATTCCTCCATATTTTCGAGATTTTTATAGACTTTGAATCAAGGTATGTTAGCTTAATCATCTATGGATTCTTCTACCCATAGATCCCCTAGGTTTTCCCTCAATTGTGAAGTCAAAACACAATTCTAGCTAGGGTTTCTTCCTACATTGTGGGTAGTGTTTAGGTATGATTCCAATCTAGTGGATAATACCTAATTATGATTGTATTACCATTGAATCATGATATTATGGTGAATTCATGTGATTTATATGGTAAACCCTAGTTTAATTGATGAATTTGATATTATGTGGTTTTATGCCATAAAAAGTGAAATTAAAGAATTATAATATGTCTTCTAACATCAATGTCATATGTAGTGATTGTTCAAGGTTAGGAACACATAGAAGTAAATTGAATTAGATTATATTTCATTTGATATATCATGACTTGTAAAAATGAATTGAACCTTTACGATAAATTATGACTCGAATCACCTACTAATGAAAAATGTGACTGGAATACCTTGAAATCTAAGTATAAAGATGATAGTAAGAATTAATTATTGAGAATAGGGCTTGTAGTCATCAATGTTAGGGCTTTGGGTGTGAAGCCAATATTATGTGATCTTGTTGTGTATTGTTTCTCTTTTACATACTTAGGTATAAATATGCTAGGAGATCCAAGGTTCTCTCACATAGAATGATTCTAGGTTGGCTTCGTAACCCAAAATTAATCAAATCTTGTTAGTCTAGAATATCTTCAAGTTGTTATATATGTTCCCTTCATGTATATCTTGAATTGATAAGATAAGGACAAGATTGATAGCTTATGATTAAGGAATTACACTCTCCTAAGGGTAGCTTAGGATTGAGGAATCATACTCGTAAGGATAGCTTGACTTGGAATTGTAAGATGCATGTCAAGGGTAGCTTGATTTAGGGAAAGTCATGGTAACCTAGGATTAATGATCTACACTCTCCTAAGGGTAGCTTGAAATAGCATTATTCGTATGCATCCATGGTCGCATGTCTTGGTTTGGCCAAGACCATTTCATGGAAGCTTTAGGATTGAGGACTTATACTCTCCTAAGAGTAGCTTAGGATTGAGAATCACACTCTCCTAAGGGTAGCTTGCATTAGCATCATAGTGTTCTTGTAAGGGTAGCATGACTTAGTTGGTGTAAGGATATTTCATGGTAGCTAGGATGGAGTGCTTGTACTCTTCTTAGAGTAGCTTTGACTTGCATGCTAGTGTACCTTCCGAGGTAGTTTGTTTAGCATAATATAGTTATGTTATCAATATGATAGCATGTTTAGCCTATTAGAGTGTTATTCCTTGGTAGCCTTGAATTTAGAAATAAAATGCATTCATATGGAATGACTTGACTTGTACTAGATAGAGAAGTACCTTAAATGAGTAATGGAAAATAGTAAATAGGGACTAGTCCCCAAATAGTGAGTATATATGATAGCCTTAAGTGGTACTTAGTGTGGATAGTAGTATGTGATGCTATTCATACATTACAAAAGTATAACTTGAAGCTACTTATGAAGTGTTCTCTTATATAGCATAGACTTAGATTGGGTTGTTGTTATAGGTGCCTTCCAAGATATGATTGACTAAAGGTGTAGTTCCCTTGTCTTTAATAAGTAAGCTAATAATGAAATCAAAGAGGGTAAGTATGATTAGGATGACTTCAACGTTATGCTTAGTGTGAAGGGTAGTATGGATGCCTTTCACGCATTGCACAAGTGTGATTTGAGGTTACTTAGGAGTCTGGTACCCTTATGGTAGAAAACCTTACCATGTATATATACTATGATTGACATGACCAAAAATGGATACGTAGCTTGGGTTGTATTATGGGATGCTATTCATGCATAGCAAAAATGTTCTTTTCGTTTAGTTTACAATAGTTCTACTATGGTATAGATGACTAAGAGTCAAATGATGCTTTTATGATGCTTATGTAGGAGGATTTTCTTATTATGAAAATATTATCTCTTATGCTTATAGTTTACGTTTCATGAAGTATTTCATAAGATTTTGGATTTTGCATTATGTTGACTAACCCTTGTCTTATGCTGTTATGATTATGCTAGCTAACATATTTAGTACATTTTAAATTAGCGCATACTTTGCCTACATTCTCATCAAATGTAGGGTTTGGAGATTGAGTTCTACTCTTGGATATAGGTTCCTAGAAGTTGCAAGGAGTTGAAGATCTATGTGAGTCCTTATAGCTTCAAGGACAAAATCCACTAGTACCTTTATGTCTTTTATTTTCATGTTGAGACTATTGTATGGGCTATGTCCCAGGAGTTTTATTCTAAAATTGTATTAGATTGTTTGAGAAAAAAGTGTAGTATAGACTCCACTTGCTTTTTTAAAATGACTATAATTGTACGAATTAATGTTTTAAAATAATATGTAATTTTCTATTATATTATGTTATGATATGCTAAGTGCATGTATGAGACCCCTTCAAGATCAAGTACGTCATGTTACATCTAGGGTGTACCCCTGGGTTGTTACACCAACAAAAAGGAGTCATTCAAAGCAAATGACTTGGCATTTAAGGAAGACATAGTACAAGGTCAAAGGAGCAATAACAAAAGGTATGGTAATACTTCTAATGATTACAAGCCTTATAGTTTCAATTTTAAGCAAAACAAATGCTCTTGTTTTACTTGTAAAAAAGCAGGTCATCGTGGCACACAGTGTAAGAGAAGAATAAAAAAAGACAAAGAAAAGGGTTATCCTCCCAAGGCTAATTTAGCTGAAGGAGATTAAATTATTGCAACTGTCATTTCTCAAGTAACCATTGCAGCACATACAAAAGAGTGGTAGACTCTGAGGCTACCCGGAACGTTTGTGTGAATCGAGAAGCATTTGCCTCCTATAAATCAATAAAGGATGACAGTGAAGCAGTCTACCTTGGCCACTCAAAAACTACCAAAGTCTTGGGTAAGGGTGAAGTGCTCCTGAAACTTACTTGGGGGAAAAATTTAGCCCTTATGGATGTGCTACATGTTTCGACAATGCGTGCAAACCAGATTTCCGTAGCTTTGCTTAATAATGGTGGAGTGAAGTGTCATTTGAATTTGAAAATATCAAATGACAAGAAATAATGTATTTGTGGGAAAATGCTATTGTAACCAGGGACTTTCTGTACTTAGTGTTTGTGATGTTGTGAATGAAACATCTACTAATTCTTAGATGATCGAATATATTTCTCTATGACATTCTAGATTAGGACGTGTTAATTTCTCTTATATAAAATATATGAAATTACTTGGGTTGATATTTGACTTAGATTCAAATAAGATTGATGTATGTGAAATATGTGTTGAAGTTAAAACTATTAAAAAGTCATGTTTTTCGGTAAACAGAGAAAATAAATTATTGTCTTTAATCACACTGACTTAGGTGATTTAAAAAAGACAATGACTAGAGGTGATAAAAGATATTATTTGACTTTTATTTATGATTTTTTAGATTTACTAAGTTATATTTACTTTGAAATAAAGATAATGCTTTTAATGCATTTATTTGTTATAAAACTGAAGTTGAAAATTAACTTACTAAAAAAAATAAAAGAATTAGATCTGACACAGGTGGAGAATATTTGTCCTTAAATGAATTTTGTGAAAAATAAGGAAGTATTCATGAAGTAACTCCACCATATCTCCCAAATCTAATGCAGTAGCTGAAAGGAAATATTGAACATTAAAGGAAATGAAGAACACTATGTTAATAAGTTCTAATGCACCTAATAATTTGTGGGATAAAGCTATATTATTTGTATGTCACTTACAAAAACAGAATGTCTCATAAAAGAACTTGCAAAACACCTTATGAATTGTGCAAATGTTATAAATCTAATTTGAAATATTTAAAAGTATGGGAGTGTATTGCTAAAGGTTTCCTGCCTGAGCCTAAGAAGAGAAAAATAGGTTCTAAAACTGTTGATTGCATGCTTATTATATATGTTGAATATAGTGTTGCATATAGATGTCTTGTTTTAAAGAGTGATATTCTTGCTTGCGATACTATAATTGAGACAAAAGATGTTGAATTCTTCAAACATATTTTTCCACTATGTAATAAAATTTCATGTACCTGTTGAAACAAACGGTGAGTCTATTTCTAATATTAAAGAAGTAAGAAGGAGTAAAAGGCCTAGGAAAGAATATTTTACTTATGGAAATGATTCTCAATGTTTTCTTGTTGACAATGAACCAGTAAGTTATTTTGTACCTATATCTTCTTCTGATGCTAAATTTTGAAATTTGACAATAAAACTTGAATTAAATTATGAAAAATAATACAGGGATTTTAATTAATCTAGCTCTTGGTGCAAATCCTATTGGCTGTAAATGAATTTTCAAAAGGAAACTTAATTATGATGGATCCATAGATAAATATAAAGTTCCGTTAGTAGCTTAAGGTTTTTCTCAAAAAAAATATTAATTATTTTTATACATTCATAACTGTGACTAGAATTTCTTCTATTCGAATTTTAATGGCCTTAACTTCAATTCATAAGCTTTTTATCCATCAAATGGATGTAAACATTTTTTTTAAATGGTGATTTAGAATAAGAAATTTATATGATTCACCCTGAGGGATGTATTATTTCTGAAAAGAAAATAAAGTTTTTAAATTAGTTAAATCTCTTTGTGGCCTTAAACAAGCTCCTAAGCAGTGGCACAAAAATTTGATCAAGTCTTGATGAAAGACGGGTTTTCTTCTATTGAAGTGGATAAATGTATTCATAATAATGTGGTACACAATAATTATGTGGTAATATGTTTGTACGTCGATGACATATTTATATTTGGTACAAGTTTAAATATTGTGCAGAGTACCAAATTATTTTTGTCTACTAAGTTTGATATGAAAGATTAGGGTGAAGTGAATATTATATTGAGAGTTAAAGTTATAAGGAGTGAAGATGGTATAATGTTGTCACAAGAACATTTTGTGGAAAGAGTTCTTCAAAAGTTTGAATGTTTTGAGGTGACACTTGTGACCACTCTTTATGATTCTAACTCTCAATTGAAAAAGAATAAAGATTACCCAGTTGCTCAGTCTAAGTTTGCTCAAATCATTGGGAGTATGATGCATTTAATGAATTTTACTAGGCCTTATATAGTATATGATGTGTGTAGACTGAGTAGATATACTCATAGTCCCAATAAAGAACATTGATCTACACTATATAGACTAAGAAAATATTTGAGAGAAACCATGAATTATGGTATCATGTATAGTAGATTTCCTTTTACATTATACGAGTATTGTTATGCAAAGTGGATCTCTGATTCTGATGATACAAAATCCACTAGTGGATATATGTTAATCTTAGGTGGTGGTGCAGTATTGTGGAGATCAGCTAAACAAGCAATCATTGCTAGATTGACTATGGAGTCCAAGTTTGTAGCTCTGAAGTTAGTTGGTTCTGAGGCTGAATGGATAAAAAATTTCTTAGTGAATATCCTTTTAGTAAAATATGGATTGTCTCTTGTGTTTATACATTGTAATTTTCAAGCCGCAATTGCTATTGCAAAGAATAAGTCTTACAATTGTAAGAGTAGACACATGAAATTGAGACATGATGTCGTTAAGGAGCTATTGAGAGATGGAGTAATTTCCATTGATTTTGTGAAGTCAAAACTGAATTCGGCTGATTCACTAACCAAACCTGTGGAAAGGAAATAAATTCTTCAATCCTCGAAAAAGATGTGGTTAAGGATAATGTGATTGTCAATAAAGAAGTTAATCTAACCTATGTGATTGGAGATCTCATGGAGTAGAGTCATATGACACTGCGCACTAGTACAGAGTGCTTGAACTGCTACTAATTATTAGGGATGAGTTATTAACTCTTACTTAATTGATAGTCCTTATGGATGGTGTATTTAAAGAAGTATACATTTGATGAATTTATCAATATAAGAAGTAGAGTGAACCGCTCCTATGAAATTTATGTTTGGTCTCTAATGCTTTCATGAATAACCAGACAGGTGTATGGTTTATTAGTGTAAAACTGCGTTGAACAATAAAATATGAGGATTAAACTGTGATTTGTAGAATCTCTGACTTATAAAAGAATAATTAGTTCATAGAAATTTAATATTTCACCAATAATTTTGTAAGTGAAATTTTATCGGTCTAAGTTTGGTTCATAGTCTGAAAGACACCAAATCTATTACATTTTGATCATACAAAATTAAGCAAGTCTTGTTATTGATTTAAAAATTGTTTTAAAATATATGGGATTGTTAGATATTTTTAAAATATTTTAATTAATTAGAGACAAATTTGGCTCATCAAGTTTAATTGAGATTATTTTGGCGACTAAGTACACATATGTCAAAAAACTTGATGCCTAAGTTTGCACATGATATCATCCCATAGGTCATTGAACTTCAAGTTGTTAATTTGCTTTCTCTCTAAGCTGCGACCACCTTGATCCTCTATATATATATTGGTTGGTTAAGCATTAAAGTCACACAACTTAGGGAAGGAGTAATACTTAATCAATTCCCAATATCTTCTTTCGACTCTCTTTCTTTTTCTTTTGTATTATTTATATTTTTTTATTCTCGTATCTCCTTATTTAATAGGAAACACTTGTTTAATTCTGAGAAAATATTTAACACCGCTGAAATAATTTCTTAGGATCGTGCCTAGCACGACTCAAGGATTATATAAATAGATACATACATATATATTACTTAAGAATATTATTATAGTAGTATTTATCGTTATTCTTCTATTATTTTGATATTATAATTTCTCTGTTTATATATATTTTCCAACACAAAGAATAATGGTTAGTTCCAAAAAAGTTCCATACTTAAGGTCTTGCAAAATAATATATTAAACTTTTAAAAAAATCTATTTTGTAAAGCTTGTTGAAGGTACCCTTTTTAAGCTAAAATCTGCATTTTTTTTTAACCTCTACATCTGCCTATTTTATGCTCAAATTATGCGCATTTTGAGCTCAAATTCTGCACTCTTTTAAGCTCGGAAGTACATAACTCTGAACTCAAAACACCACATCATAAAGCTCTTATGACATAGCATTTTTGTTCCGAAAAGTTTATATATTTTGCACTAAAATATCTTCAATGCCGGGCTTTTTAAAGTTGCAGTTCTTACTTCTCAAAATTCTGCAATTTTCAGGATAAAATTTGCACCTTGGCACCTCAAAAATCTGCACTTCATTAAATTGCTACAAAATTGTTTTCAACTCTTATTTTATTATTAAAACAGATCTAAAATGGATACGTTCTACTCTTAATGGAGTTCTTCCCAAGTTCACTTCTCTTAAATGTAAAGCTTTCGTGACCAAAAGATATGTTAAGTAACAAATGAAAGCTAAATTCGAAGGCGTCATCTTAAGCCAAATGGTCATACTAAAACCCAATATCTAGAGGGATTCTAGATGAAGGACTACGTCTTACTATCATTAACCCAAACACAAATAGAAGCAATCAAAATATAAATGTTACCTACTAATATGTAAAATGTTGGTCAAGGTAACAACACGTATATGTATATAAAAATATAAAGATTTGAAGTGGAGTGGAAGTGCTAGACACAATAGACGCAAAATGGGCGGCTAGACACAAGATTATGGGCTGTTAGTCGCTTCTCTGATTTGGGCACAGGGGGAGTCATATACTAACTCCAAATGCGCTCCCGGTTGTACATGTTAAATAAAGAAAAGAAAAGAAAAGGATTAATACTATGTCCTGCACCCAAGCAAATAAAATCCAAACATAAAAAGTACATGTGAACGCGAGATCTTTAAAGACCATATTCCAGAGAAGAACAATGTGCAAAATCAGACAACAATTCAGCCTTACAGGCAACAATTTAAAGATCTTTTGTTTTTATTTCCAAACCAATTTAACACACAAATTCTAATGGCAGAAGAATTGTATTAGTATAACGAGGTTGATTTAAAACTTACGCATGACTACTCGATTATTATATAATGTTTGAAAGTTTTAAATAACTTACTACAGGTAGACATAAAAAAAAATTACAGAGTAAGAGTTTAATATAAGATTTGATTATTGCATATGTTAATGAGCTCGGAATGATTTGATGTTATCAAGTAACAAAGCAAGGTACCAGTTGTGCTACAAACTAAAAGGTGTATAAATGCCCTACTTTTAATGAATTGTTGTGCGATTGAAGTCTCGAAATGAAGGAAAAAGCCAGGAACATACTATATAGCATTCTGCCTATTATTTTGGCTCTGCCTATTATTTTGGCTTAAAAAAGGACTTTAAAAGTGGAGTAGTAATTAATCATTGGTTCTTAAATTAGTCTAGCTACAGAAAGGGATTCAAACTTCTATTGTTTTGCCTCAACAAGAAAGAAAGAAAACTTTAAACAACATTCACTACAGGTTTCTGATGGTTTCTCAAGGTTACTTAAGAATGTGAACAGGAGAGTTTATATACTTATTTTAAGAAAACTATGTTAAATCCATCACAAACTAACATCTTTAAATCTAAAACAGACTTCTCGAGAATATGAACAAAACAACAAGTTCCTAAAACAAAACAAGACCTTCAACCATTCCTTTGATCTGTAGAGAATGAAATAATTGTTAGGACACAACCAAGATTTAAGAAACTAGGTATAAAACAACAGATTCATTAATTTACATTTTAAGACCATTCAGCTTAAGAGACCTATATATCATATCTATGCATGAGCGGTTGTTACTGAAAAAATCGCAAAAAAAAGTTCTTACTAACTTTGGACATAGCTGCCGACTTGACTGATCCCAAATTGATCAGGAATTACACATATAATCTCCAATACTCCGTGAAATCATGCAGGCAACACAAGAACATGATATTGTTGTCTAGCCATTAGTTCATATCGTAAGATAATCAACAAACTCTTTTTCACTACTGCTTATTCAATTTTATTTTTTTTATAAATGTACAATTAGGAACTCATTTAGTAAAGATCAAAAATAGACATTGATCAACTTCATGCATAAAAGATGGAATTAGCCAATACGCATGTTTTCGGAAGAGCTAAGTCTCCATCTCTGTCATGGGTATTTCGCTAGAACTTTCTTAAGGCCAATCAGGATACAGAGAATAGGGAGCCTCTAAACGAGATCGCAACTTGATACCCTCAAGCCCAACATTTTCTCCCATTTGGAGAAAACATGTTGAAACACAAATGTCGATTTTTTTTTCTTTGTGGCTAATTATCATTCTCTGCTTTTTGTAAGGTCTATTAGGTGTTTGTTAGAATAGTGGCTTAATGGTGTATATATATCGAATACTATACAAATATATGATTCAGTCGGAAAATGGAAATAAAGTCTTTTCCGCCATTTAATTTCTTTAATTGAGTTTCACATGTCGCTGTTGATAAGAGCTAAAGTATTTTGTTGAAGTTGTAGACTAACTAAACATATAGTTCTAATCAAACTTAAAACACTCGAGCTATAGAACGTACAAACCCCATCTACCTACTTCATACTTTAAACAGGAGATAATGGGTAAATTCTAAAACACATACAGGGAAGCTAATATCCTCGATGAATGCAAGTTTGATTTGGGAAACCTTAAATTATGAGAATGAAGCTTTGTGAATGAAGCCGAACAATTCAAATTTAATAAAATTTGAAAAGAAAACACTAGTGGCCAACCAGATCCTTCAAATATTCAAGAAAACATATTTAAGAATGGAAGATCATAGCAACATCAAAGCATAACTGATGAGAATGTTAAACAAAGTGACTACAAATTTAGAACTGGCAGGGGTGTCGACTAATGTTGGATTTATTTTTCTAGTTTTGTCATGTAAATATTCTTTTGATATTTTTTTCCTTTTCCATATGATCTTGAGAATATTTTATTCTTTTAGGGTTTACCATTAGATGTCATCTTACGTGTATAAATTCAACATAATTGTATAGTTTTATTCATTCAAAAATACAAGAAAATTTTCTATACTATTCTTCATTTATTCTTTCATGGTAATAGAGTAGTGTTAATTTCAATTTTTTTAATTCTTCGGCTTTCATTTTCCTTCTCTATTTTCAAAAATGGTTGATTAAATTATCCAATACTCAAATCACAGAAACGAGCAATACAGTTCCTGTTAGGATCGAATTCACGCACACACACTAGATGAATGAAGAACACAAGAGCTTTCAAGAGAAAGAGATGAGAAATCTAGAGAGAGAGAGAAAACCCAATTTTTCATGGTAAAACCCCGTGAGTAAACTTCCACGGCGGTGAGGTATATTTATATTAATAAATCAGAGTATTTTTGGTTACAGAGAATAAATAGGAAAACCTAAAATAGAGAATAAATAGGAAAGCCTAAAATAGAGAATAAATAGGAAAACCTAAATTAGAGAATAAATAGGAAAACCTAAAATTAATCAGGCTCCACTACCTAGCAATTCTCCCACTTGGAGACTGACTCAGTCATCCAAAAAATACATTCTCAAAAAGAATCTCTTCATCATCAACATCTTTACCGCACCGCAACATCTGTAGCAACAGCTACAGAAGACCAACCGAGGTTTTACATAACCCCAGTTTCCCAACATCAACACATTTCGTCAACATGTCTGCCGGGTTCTTTGCACCCTCTATCTTCTCCAAGCACATATCACCATCCTCCACTGCCCTGCGAGTGAAATGGTATCGCCTTCTGATGTGCTTTGTCTTCGAATGATAGACTGGATTTTTCACCAACTGTATGGCACTCTGGCTATCTGAGTAAAGAATCTTCTCGCTCTGCTTCTTGCCCAATTCCTCAAGATAATCTGCCAGCCATATCATCTCTTTCCCAGCTTCAGCTATTGCCACATACTCAGCTTCAGTAGATGAAAGAGAAACACACTTCTGAAGCCTGGACATCCAACTCACTGCTGTTCCACCTATGGTGTAAATGTACCCGGATGTACTCTTGCTCGAGTCAACATCCCCACCAAGATCAGCATCCACAAAACCCTGTAGAGTCACCTTGCCTTTGCCAAAACAAAGTGAAGTACTGGATGTACCTCTCAGATATCTCAGAAGCCACTTCACAGCTTCCCAATGCTCTTTCCCAGGGTTCGCCATGTACCTGCTAACAACTCCCACTGCATATGCTATATCAGGTCTAGTGCAGACCATAGCATACATCAAACTACCAACTGCTGAAGCATATGGAACAAGTGCCATGTGATCACGCTCCTCGGCAGTCTTGGGTGACTGCTCCTTTGACAATTTAAAGTGATTTGCCAATGGAGTAGTCCTGGGTTTAGCATCATTAACCCTGAATCTGCTCAGCACCTTCTCAATGTACAACTCCTGAGATAGATTTAAAGTGCCAGCAGATCTATCCCGAGAAATCTTCATCCCCAAAATCTGCTTTGCTGGACCCAAATCTTTCATCTCAAACGCTGCAGACAACCTTGTCTTCAGATTGTTAATCTCCCTCATACTAGATCCTGCAATCAACATATCATCCACATACAAGAGTAGAAAGACATATGAATCAGTGTATTTCTTGAAGTAACAACAAGGATCCTTTTCAGCTTTGCAGAATCCACTCTTGGTCATGAAGGAGTCAAACTTCTTGTACCACTGCCTTGGTGCTTGCTTTAGTCCATACAAGCTCCTGGTGAGCTTGCACACCATGTGTTCCTTGCCTGGAACCACAAATCCTTCCGGTTGCTGCATATAGATCTCTTTGTCCAGATCTCCATGTAAAAACGCTGTTTTTACATCCATTTGCTCTAGATGCAAATTCTCCGATGCAACAATACTCAACAGAATTCGAATAGAGGTTAACTTCACAACAGGAGAGAATATTTCAGCATAATCAATACCTTTCCTTTGTGAATATCCTTTAACCACTAAACGAGCCTTGAACCTTCTTTTGCCATCTGGTTCAGTCTTGATTCTGAACACCCACTTGTTCAGCAAAGCTCTCTTCTCTGCAGGTAACTCAGTCAACACCCATGTGTCGTTCTTCTCAAGTGACCTCATCTCATCATCCATGGCTTGCTCCCACTTGATCGAATCCTCCACCTGTAGGGCCTCATCAAAAGACTCTGGTTCCCCCTCATCAGTCAGCAATAGATAGTGTAATGAAGGTGAATACCTATCTGGTGCCCTGATGGATCTGGATGATCTCCTTAACACCTGCTCAGGTGTAACTTGCTCCACTTCAGATTCTTCAGTAGGAGTTGGTTGAGTATCTGCTTCGACATCTCTGGGGTTACTCTTCTCCAACTCAACCTCAACTCCCACTTGCTTTGTAATCTCTAGAACCTTCTGCTCTCTGTCCTTGTACAGGACAGACTCATCAAATGTCACGTCACAATGTCTCAGGATCTTTCTGTTCTTGTCATCCCAAAACCTGTAACCAAACAAATCAGAACCATAGCCTATGAAGTAACACTTCACAGCCTTGGCATCAAGCTTGTCTCTCTTTTCTGGATCAACATGAACATAAGCAGTGCAACCAAAAGTCCTCAAGTGTGAGTACTTGAGTTCTTTTCCTGTCCACACCTCCTCTGGAATCTTGAACCCTAAAGGAACTGATGGTCCCCTGTTGATCAAGTATGCAGCTGTGCTCACAGCATCCGCCCAAAGTGTTTTGGGCAGCCCACAGTGTATCCTCATACTCCTTGCACGCTCATTCAATGTTCTGTTCATCCTCTCAGCAATTCCATTCTGCCTTGCCTTACCAGGAACTGTTCTCATCAATCTGATTCCCTCAGCTGCACAGAATGCCTTGAACTCTGATTTGTCATACTCTCCTCCATTGTCAGACCTTAGGCATTTGACTTTCAAACCGGTCTGATTCTCAACTTCAGCTTTCCACTTCTTGAAAGTTGCAAACACATCTGACTTATGCTTCAAGAAGTAAACCCATACCTTCCTGCTGAAATCATCAATGAAGGTAACATAGAATCTGGATCCTCCAAGTGATGATACTGGAGATGGTCCCCAAACATCTGTATGGACCATTTCCAACCGCACTTTCTTTGGCTCTCTAGGAGTCTTTGTGAAGCTTACTCTTTTCTGTTTGCCCATAACACAGCTCTCGCAAAGACCCATATCAACAGACTTCAGACCCTCTAATGCTCCTTTTGCAACCAGCATCTTCATTCCTTTAGTACTCATGTGTCCAAGTCTGTTGTGCCACAGACATGAACCGGAAGCACCTTCAGCAACAGCGGCCATGTTTATACACCCTGCAGTGGTGTACAAGGTTCCAGATTTGGTGCCACGAGCTACTACCATAGCACCTTTCACGATCTTCCACGAACCTTTCCCAAACTCTGCTGCATATCCCGTGCTATCCAACTGACCAACAGAGATCAGATTTTTCTTGATCCCAGGAATATATCTGACATCCTCCAATGTCCACTGGTTTCCCGAGGTGGTCTTTATGCAAACATCCCCCTTTCCTTCAATCTCTAAGGCTTTATTGTCAGCAAGATATACTTTTCCAAAATTTCCAGATTTGAAATTTTGGAACAACTCCTTGCTTGGAGACGAATGGAAAGATGCACCAGAATCCAAAATCCATGATTCAACCGGGCTGTTCACACTAAGGATTAGAGCATCCCCAATGTCCTCTGCTGAATTTACAGAATCGTTGTCATCTCCAAATTTTTGATTCTGTTTCTTCTTTGGATTTGTACAGTTCGTCCGAAAGTGTCCTTTTTCTCCACAGTTCCAACAAGTCACGTTTGATCTTTTCTGGGATTTTCCTTGATTCTTTGATTTTGATTGACCATGTTGATTTTGTCCTTTCGTCTTACTTCTCCCCCTTCGGTCAACGCTGAGAGCACTGCCCGATGAATCTCCCACTTCTCGTTTGCGAATACTTTCGCTAAGAACAACATCACGGATTTCATCAAACTTCAGTTTCTCAGATCCACGGGAACTGCTAATCGCAGCAACAACAGTATCCCAAGACTCGGGCAGAGATGACATCAAAATCAACGCCTTAATTTCATCTTCGAAATTAATATCCACAGAATTGAGTTGACTCACAATCATATTGAACTCGTTTATATGATCAGAAACGGATCCATTCTCAGACATCTGTAAATTGAACAATCTACGCATCAAATATACCTTGTTCATAGCCGATGGTTTTTCATACATGTTTGACAGTGCCTTCAACAGACCGGACGTAGTCTTCTCCTTCACGATGTTGAACGCCACGTTTCTTGACAAAGTCAACCGGATCAACCCTAGAGCCTGGCGATCCTTGAGTTTCCACTTCTCCTCCGTCATGGATTCCGGCTTCACCCCGGTCAACGGTTCGTGAAGATCTTTCTGGTACAGATAATCTTCGATCTGCATCTTCCAGAAACTGAAATCGGATCCATCAAACTTCTCGATTCCAAGCTTCGAACTATCCATCTTCAGTGATCGTGTTGAATCTCCTTAGCTCTGATACCAGTTGTTAGGATCGAATTCACGCACACACTAGATGAATGAAGAACACAAGAGCTTTCACGAGAAAGAGATGAGAAATCTAGAGAGAGAGAGAAAACCCAATTTTTCGTGGTAAAACCCCGTGAGTAAACTTCCACGGCGGTGAGATATATTTATATTAATAAATCAGAGTATTTTTGGTTACAGAGAATAAATAGGAAAACCTAAAATAGAGAATAAATAGGAAAGCCTAAAATAGAGAATAAATAGGAAAACCTAAATTAGAGAATAAATAGGAAAACCTAAAATTAATCAGGCTCCACTACCTAACAGTTCCAGCAATTAATGGAGTGGATTATCACATGCTTTCTACATTCACCTCTGAATATCCCGGCATGAATCTTGTGTTCACTGTTTTTGACGGTAGTAGTTATGGTGGATGGAGAAGGGGTTGTTATTATATCCCTTTCGTCGAAGAACAAGCTAGGATTCATTGATGGGTCCCTAGTTGTTCCTATAGATATAGTTTTCAAAAGTCTTGGTCAAGATGTAATGACATGGTCTTGTCCTGGTTACTCAATTCTCTCTCAAAAAAAAATTGTTGAGTTTGTCTTGTACTCCCAAAGCGCCAAAGACTTATGGTCTTACTTAAAATATAGATTTGGTAAGCTAATAGTGCCAAATTGTTTCAACTTCAAAAAGACTTAAATGTTGTAGTTCAAGGGAATTCTAGTATTTTTGCATATTTCATAAAAATGAAGATTTTGTGGGTAGAGTTAGATGCACTAGACACTTTTTCAGCTTGTAGTTGTAAGTGTGTATGTGGAAAGAAAAGTGTATAAAAGCTCATCAAGATGGAAAGGTTGCTTCAATTTCTTATGGGTCTAAGTGACACTTTCAAATGGGTTTGAAGTAATATTTTGTTATCTTCCCCTCTTCCTACTATTGGTCAGGCTTTTTCTCTTTGTTATTCAAGATGAAAAACAAAGGAAATTCATGCTACTCCTGCTTATCTAGGAGAATCAGCATCCTCTCTTGTTGGTAATGCAGGAGAGAAGAGTTAAATGATTAAAAAACTCAATAAGGAAATCTCATTAAGAAAACTCATGTGATGTGCGACTATTGCAAGAAGATAGGACATATTATTCACCAGTGCTATAAAATTCATTATTTTCCTTCAAATTTCAAGTTCACTAAATCTAAGAAGTATCAAAAGGGTACTATTGCCAATAATGTCTTTAGTACATGAGAAAGTACTTATCAAGGAGTGGAAAATAAATCAGACGTGACTTCTCTTAGTTAGGAAAATGTCGCACAACTTTTGCAACTTTTGTTGAAACTGAACAAAAAGAATGATAGGTCTAGTAATGCATCTGCGAACCTCGCTTGTGCTGGTATGACCAAGCTCTTTAATTCTTATGCTTACCTGTTTAAAGTTGACACTTGTTCTTGGAAATTATACAGTGGAGCATCTGAGCGTATGACTTTTTGTAGAAATTTTTTTCACTAATTTCAATCTTTTTACCTAAACATATCATGCTAATTCTACCTAATTCTCATAAAGTAAATGTTACTCATTGGGAAACTGATCTCTTTTATAGGGACCTTCACTGAATACGCCTCTGTTGCTTGGTAAAGAACAAGGAGGTCTAGATATCTTCAAGTCATGTCAGCCAATAGTTTCTACAAAAAGCCTACCTAGTTTTAGTCTTCATAATATATCGTTTTCAAGCTCTTTGTGTCTGCTTCTTGTTCTAATTTCTTTGGTTCCAATTTAAGAGAGAAGTTATGACACTATAGATTAGGTCATATGACAATGAGTAATCTGAAGAATTTTTTTCTAAATCTCATTCAGAGTTATCTTCTCCTTGTGTTATTTGTCCTATGGCAAGGCAATTAATATTATACTTTCCTTCTAGTGCTATTTTTACCAAGGTTGCTTTTCACTTAATTCATGTGGTTAGTTGGGGTCTTTATAAATCTACTACAAATGATGGGCATAGCTATTTTACAATTGTTGATCATTTTAGTAGAGCTACTTGGACTCATCTGCTTGGAACTAAATCAAATGCCTTCTTTGTCCTTCAATCTTTTATTCCTATGGTAGAAAGAGAAATTGATTCCAAAGTTAATATTATCACAATTGACAATGATTTTGACTTAGGTTGTGGGAAAATTAATTTTTTTTTCTAAGGGAATCATTCATCAAAATACTTGTGTTCACACTCCACAACAAAATGTAGTAGTGGAGAGAAAACACAAGCATTTATTGGAAACATCAAGAGATCGTTTATATAAATCTCACCCTACTATAAGCTATTAGGGGAATACTTGTTAACTGCTACTTATCTTATAAATAGATTTCCTTCCAGTGTTTTGAATTCAAAAATCCCTTTTGAGGTTATGTTCAAAGTTAAACCATTTTATTCTCATCTAAAGTGTTTTGGTTGCTTGTGTTTTGTCTTTACTCTTCCTTAACATAGAACTAAATGTGATCCTAAAGATTCACCTTGTGTATTTTTGGATATCCATATGGAAAAAAGGCTACAAAGTTTTTCTACAAACCAAGAAAATTTCAAATTCTAGAAAATGTTATTTTCCATGAAGAGTATGTTCACAATCTGCTTAATTTTTTTCTACTATTACCATCTCAGAATCTCGTTTTTTCCATATCAAATTCAAATTTTGAATGTTCTTATGATTTTGATAGTGTCCCCATATCTAGTAGTCCTTATAAATCTCCATCTTAGTGTAACACCCTAAAATGAATTAAGGTGAACTAGAGTTTCGTGAATGTTTCTTGAGTTAATTTATGTTAATTAAATTGAGTTATAATGATGTTCTTAGGCAGTGTGTGAAGTTTGGTTTAAGTTTGGAGGTCAAACGTCACTACAAATGAAGGGTCATTTTGTGGAGGGTATTTAAACGAGTTGTGGGAGTTTTTGACCAACACAAAATTAATTGAGGCGATTTTAGAAACTGCCACAATTGCCTATGCCACGAGTATATTTGTGACGGTTTAATAGAACCTCCATTACGTCCGCCACAAAATGTATTTGCAATTTGTGGTAGGTCGTAATCTCTTAAATATGATTTTAGAACTTTAATAACTACACTCTACAAGGGTTTAATAACACACACAATATAGTCTCAATATCTTATTTAAGTCTTTTTAAAGGGTTTTTACCATTTTTATTACTTTTTTTACACTCACTTGGAGCTTCCATCCATTTTGCTCCCTTGGTGACACGAACTCGCAACCTCTGTATTGGAAGTGAGTGGTGCTTACCATTGGACCAACTTCCTCTTGTCATTAAGAAACTTGAATTTTCTCATCTATAACATTGACTACTACAAAAATCTTAATTCATGACAAATTGGCACAATTAGTAACTATGTTTGATAACTTAAAGTTTAAAACTTTAAACAAGTGATTTCACATCAAATAAATGTAAAAAAGGTAATATAGCAACTTGATTATAGTGATTTGAGTTTATTATTTTTACTTGATATTTTCTTTCATCACAACAACACCATATATTGTTATAACATAATAATATTTCATTGATATAGTATTAGATGGATTTCACATTTTGATAAATTTTTATTCATTAATTTTTAGATAAAGACAAATTTATACATTCATATGTAAAACTAATATTAACTATATAGTAATTGGGTCTTAATAGAACATCCAAATATTTAAAACATGTATTTAAAGTGAAATATTAAAATTTAAATGCACAACCTAATTATATTCAGATTTTGACATCTTAATCTTATTAAAATAAATGATCCCTAAATCATCTCAAATTAATTTTCATTTTAAAGTCAAAACGTGCTACTATTACCTTATGGTGAATGTTGTTATTTTCTAATCTTACATAATCTTGTATGAATGCACATCAAACATCCACTTCTTTGTAATATTCATCTCAAGGAAATATATTAACCTTTACTGACCTAATGCTTATTATCATATAATTGTCACATATAAATTTATTTTTTACTTTAGTTTATATATATATATATATAATATACATACATATATATATATATATATATATATATATATATATATTGATTTGAGTTTATTATTTTTACTTGATATGTTCTTTCATCACAACAACACCATATATTGTTATAACATAATAATATTTTATTGATATAGGTATTAGATGGATTTCACATATTGATAAATTTTTATTTATTAAGTTTTAGATAAAGACAAATTTATACATTCATATGTAAAAATAATATTAACTATATAGTAATTGGGTCTTAATAGAACATCCAAATATTTAAAACATGTATTTAAAGATAAATATTAAAATTTAAATGCACAACTTAATTATATTCAGATTTTGACATCTTAATCTTATTAAATATATAT
>NC_028639.1:27832374-27864354 GCF_001406875.1 Solanum pennellii | reverse complement strand
ATGTATATATATATATATATACATATATATATATATATATATATACATATATATACATATGCATGTATGTGTATATATATATATATGTATGTATGTGTGTGTGTGTGTGTATATATATATATATACATACATATATATATACATACATACATATATATATGCATACATACATACATACATACATATATATATATATATATATATATATATATATATATATGTATGTATGTATGTATGTATCATCTATTATTTCATTCTCTTGAGAAAATGAACCTAAATATCTAAATTGTGTGTACTTTGATAACGCAATTCAATTTACAACTTAATTTGCTCTACTCATACTAATTAAACATGCAATGCATATAATAAGTTGTATTTTTACTTTCCATGATTACCTTATTTTCTAAAGTGTGTTTTACATTGGAAGTTTTTTTATATTTATTTCCTATTTTATACAAGAGTAACTAATATAATGAATTGTGGCGTTTACAAAGCTTCAAAATTTGATGTAATTTGCAGAGGTTATCACAAACCTCCACAATAAAATCGCTACAAATTATAATAAATTGCAACGTTCACAGAACCTCACAAATTTGATGCAATTTGCGGAGGTTATCTCAAGCCTTCATGATAAAACCGTCGCCAAATAAATTATATCGCAAAGGTTTAAATAAACTCTACAAAATAATTTTATAGAGGAGTTTTTCAAAACCCCCACAAATAAACCTCTGCAAATTATCCTATTTTTTGTAGTGCGTCCAAGAACATCCATGATGTTCGCAAGGTGTGCCTTAGAAAGTACTTGTGTCTTCATGTGTTTGAGTGAGTTTTACATGTTCGTTTTAATCGAAATTGATGTGGATGTTCTTAAGACTTAGACGACTATGTTTAGGGGTTTAATGTCCGGGTACGACTTCACCTAGGACCCACGAGGGGCCCTAGAAGAGGACCACATCCCTTTGGCTAGAAGCTGCCAAGAAGTGACCAACGATGGCCACAAGGGACGGTCCGTTTGTCAACAAACGGTTCGTCGACCTTGGACGTCGACTGGACCTGTAGGTAGAAAGTCTCCACAGGATAGAGGCCAAGTCTCAACCAACGAACCACTACCAATGGTCTGTTGACGGACAAATGGTCCGTTGGTTGGAGTCGTCTATGAGGCTGCCATAAAGCTGTAACTTTTCTGTTTTGACTTGGGGTGTTTGGTAAATTCATCCCAAGTTTTTTATGAACCTACGGTGATAGTTTACGGCCATTTAGATATATTAATGTGTTTCAAACCCTAATACCTGATTTTATACCTCATTTCCTAAAACCCAAAACCTCTCTCTCTTAAAAGACTCTCTCAAACTCCATAGAAGCTAGAAGTCAAGAAGGAGCTAGGAGGGCAGTTGGTGGTCAAGTTTGTCATCAAAATCATTGAGGTTTCTCCTATTTAAGTTATGATAGTCATCCTTGAACTCTCTTCCATTCAAGGAGTCCTTTCTAATGAATTTTCAATAAAGGTTTTCAACCCTACCTTCTTCTATCTTTAACTCTAAATATGAGTCTTGCATGAAAAATTTTTAAATGGTTCAAATATGATGTTTCTAATGTTAGTTGGTGATTTAATGCTAAAACTTCCATGAAAGTATGTCAAAGCTTTTTATTAATTTTTGGCTTAAGGAATGGGTTGAATGAGCATGATTTTGTAGTCTTTGAGCTTTGGTTTCCTTGTGTTAATATTGTTGTTTAGCTACTGCCCTAAGGGCTATTTTATGATGAATTCTTGAGTAAATTATAAATAGGTGTGAAGGCTTTGGATGAATGGTAATGTTGGTCTCATTATTAACTCTCATTGTGAATTGCTCTTGAGTGGTATGGTCCACCTTCTTGGTGGCGGTGTTTACTTGAATTGAATGCATGTGAAGTTACTTGCGTATTCTGAAAGAGGCCATGAAGGTATATTATGTGAAGTAAGATAATTATAATGTTATTCTTGTTAATGTGACTTGTGAAGCTTATTATGAGAAGTATGCTAGAGATTATGTCTAAATGAATTATATGACTAAGTGAAGCATGTTAATGTGTGTAATGTGGTGAATGAAGGTCTAAGCATGTATATAATTGAATGTAAATGAAATGATGCTATTGTGAAAGGTGTGCTCACATGAACATACACACACACGCCCTTTGAATGAATGAATGAATGAAGTTAAAGAATGTGAATGAAAAGGTGAGTTTTGGGGTGAACACTCTTCGTGAATTGAGATGAAGTGTTTAGTAGCAACCTCATTATGTTCAAAGAGCTTTCTAAGATAGGTAGGAGGATGGATACCCGTCGTGAGTTGAGATGTGGTGTCCACTAGTTATCCTTAACCTATAGTATAAAATGTTGAATCCGTGTCACCAAGGATATGAAGGAAAGGTGGTTACACTTTGTGAGTTTGAGATATTGTATTCCAAAGTACCTCTTGAGATGAGTACTCCTCGTTAGTAGAGAATGAGTTACTTAGTAGCAATCTGCTTATCCCTTAACTATGCGCCCGTATAGGTGTAGCTATTGGGAAAGCCAAGTAAAAGCTAAAATAAAAGACCTCACTATAGGCAAGTGGGGGGACCCTTCTCCGAAAAGGGGAGTATCGGGATTCCATGTCTAGCTCTCATGGTCTATGTCGGTTAAGCTAACCCCCACAGAAGTAATGAAAGTACTAATTCTTCTAAAAGAGTGTACTACTTAGGGTAGGTAGTGGAACGGGATGCTATTTATCCATTGCACTAGGTAGATTCCGAAAGGGGAGTCTTATATGAATTGAAAGTACTAAGTCTTCTAAAAGAGTGTACTACTTAGGGTAGGTGGTGGAATGAGATGACATCTATTCATTGCACTTGGTAGGCATTCTGAAAGGGGAGTCTTGGTGAGTCTTATATGAATTGAATGATCTAAGTCTTCTAAAAGAGTGTACTACTTAGGGTAGGTGGTTGAATGGGACGCTATGTACTCATTGCACTAAGTAGGCATTCCGAAAAGAAAGTCTTCTTGTGTTGTTTGAGTGTCCTGCTAATGTCTTTTTATTGAGTGGGACTTGTTCTCCCGAGGCGAGTAATCCTAGACGGGGTAGTCTTGGGGATCACCTAGGTGTGTATTGAAGGAGGCGTATGGGAATTTACTTCATGTCTTACCTTGTTGAGTCCAAGGATAATCTTAGATAGGGAAACTCCTACAGAAATGAGTTCACTTCCTCTTGGCTTGACTTGGGAATTCACTGTTTTGGGGATTAAAAATAGCTGACTGTAATTCTAAAATGGTGTCATTGTAATGCTAAGGGATGCATTGTAATATTTTGGATACTTCACTGTAAAATGGTTCCTTTGTTGAAAATTATGGAAATCCTTTCCTAAGTGTTAAATGATGATCTATATAATGGTTTACTTCTATATTCATGAATATTTAATTTAATTGGCGTGAAAATGTATTTATACTAAAATGTCCCTTTTTGCATGTTTTTGCATATGTCATACTTAGTACATTATTTGTACTAATCCCATACTTTTCTATACTCTATAAGTATAGGTTGGAGGCTTTTGAAGATTTGTAGATGAATCTTGGAAATCTACTCTTTCAAGACAAAGTATGTCCTCATATATCCGAGGGCATAGTCCTATTTTCTTAGTTTCTTTATTTAAAGACTTGTTATGTTTTTCTTTCAAATGTAAAGGGTCGTGTCCCTAAAATATTATGTCGTGTCTTTCAGTTTGGCTTGTGACAATGAGACTTCCTTAGTATTTTATGAAAGATGTTTCTTTTATTATAATATTCGTGAAAAATTTTAATTCCACACTACTTTTCATATCTTATGGAATGAACAATAGTTAAGAGGCTTATACAATACCCAAAAGGGTCAAGTACACCTTGTGACGACCTAAGGGTTCTCCCTAGCTTCTGGGGGTACTTGTGGGTCGTAACATTTAGTAATGTGAATTCTTCTTGTTGATAAAATCCTATTACTCCTAAGTCTTCATATTTTAGTGATTTGTCTTCTCACAATCAATTCATGCTCAATTCGATTACTAGTATATAGAACCTGTTAGCTATATTCAGGAAGCTCACCATCCGAGTTTGCAAGAAGCCATCGATAAAGAACTTACAGACTTAAACATTAACAACACATTGGATGTTGTTGTGTTGCCTATAGGTAAGAAGGCTCTGCCATCTAAAAGAGTTTATAAGGTAAAGCAACACACTTATGGAAGTAGAAGACTAAAATCTAGTTAAGTCATTAGAGCTGATGTGAAGAGAGAAGGTATTCATAACAATGAAACTTTTTCTCCAGTAGTCAAGATGACCACCAACATGTGTATTTTAGCTATTGCACTGAAGAATGGATGGGGTCGTTTCAATTAGATGTGAACAATTCTTTTCTATATGGTGATTTAAATGAAGAAGTTTACATGATATTTCCTCGTGGTTTTGCACCTTCTTTTCCTAACCATGTCTGTTTGCTTAAAATATCCATTTTTGGACTTAAGCAAGCATCCGGACAATAGTATGCTAAAATCACTTCTGCTCTCAATTTTAGAGGTTTTAGTCATTCTATGAATGATTATTCTCTTTTTAAAAGAAATCTACTGATTCTATTTCTATTGTGGCAATATATGTGGATGACATATTGTTGACAAGAAACAATGAAGTTGAATTGCAGGCTTTAAAACTCTTTCTGGACAAAGAATTCAAAATTAAAGATCTTGGTCAGTTGCATTATTTTCTTGGGATGGATGTTATGAGAGAACCCACATGTATGATTATTTTTCAAAGGAAATTCACATTGGACTTACTATAGGAGTTTGATTCCCTACATTTATCTTTTCTTTCTTCGCCTTTGGATCCTAATGTCAAGTTACTAGCAAGTCAAGGGATCCCCATAAAAGGTCCTACTTTATACATGCGTTTTTAGGTAAGATTAATTATATCACACATACAAGGCATGATTTATCCTTTACAGTGTAACATCTGAGTCAATTTATGCAAGATTCTCATGAACCTCATCTTGCAGCTGCTTTACGGGTTCTTCGTTATTCTCTCAAAGATCCTGGTTTTAGTCTATTTATGTATGTATCTGCTTCTTTCAAATTGATGGCCTTTTGTGATTCCAACTTGGATACTTGTCCAGATTCACGAAGATAAGTAAGTGGATTTTATATTCTCTCCGGTCTTCTCGTATTTCATGCAAATCTAAGAAACAAACATCAATTTCTCTTAGTTCTGTTGAAGCTAAGTATAGATCTATGTGGAAGGTTGTATCCGATCTTGCTTGGTTGGTTCGCGTATTTGATGATCTCTCAGTTCCAATCTCCTTGCCGACAGTCTTACTGCGATTCACATCACAAAAAAAAACTTCTCTTCCATGAAAGGACAAATCATGTCGAGATTGACTGTCACATCGTCTGTCAACACTATCTCGTTGACTTAATTTTTTTTATCTTTTATCATATGTTCTTCACAACTGACTAATATCTTTACCAAGTCCTTGACCGGACCCATGCATCATCAACTTTTAGACAATTTGGGGGTTTCTTCTTCCCCTCCAACATAAAATAGGATGTTGGGTTTATTTTCACATATTCTGCACATACATAGGAGATTTGGAGATATTTCTTTTTCTAATTTTGTCATGTAAATATTCTTTGGATATTTTTTTCCTTTTTCATTTGATCTTGAGGATATTTTATTCTTTTAGGATTTACTATTAGTTGTCATCATACGTGTATAAATACAACCTAATTATATAGTTTTATTCATTCAGAATTACAAGAAGAAAATTTTCTATATTGTTCTTCATTCATCTTTTCAACTAAGAGGATAAAATCTTAAATCTAAAACATCAAACAACAGCTCTCGAAGAGAAACTTCATAATCAAAATTAACCTGGACTTTTCAAAACGAGACTAGGCTATATTGTAGTCGAGAAAACTGAAATTAGATTAACATTCTCAGCCATTCATACGCACATCCTAAAATATATTCAAATAGAAAAAAATAGGGGATATGTATATCAATATTAAATAGAAACTCAATTGTTCTAAAGTATAAGACAAAATCTGAATAAGCATAATAAAAAGCTCAATTGAAATTACCAAAAATGAACAAAATAAGGCCAACTGGTGTTCGAATAAAACTAAAGGTGAGGCATTGTACCTTTTCGAGAGCAGCTGACTTGATGTATCAGGACACTTCTTCAAATTCTGAGTGTCGATGGTCCTTAGTTAGTAATATAACCCAACCAAGGGTAAGGGTCGAGTCCTAGGGAGCGGTTTTCGAGAATAATCAGTCAAGTACAAATTAATTGAAATTAGTCATAGCTAAAAGACATTTATGGTCAAAAACATAATAAATCAAAGGGGGTGACACAAGTGTAAATTATCAAGGGGGGTTTGTTAGTAATTATAAACTAAAAACTGAAGATAAACAAAAATACAAATATGAAGACGTGATTCAAGGGATGTGATAGGAATATGGGCTCAAATAAACCACCGGGTACAAGATATTTATAGTAATTTGTTGTATATTTGTGACTAAGCTAGACTTTAGTGGGGGTAAATCTTTTCTCTAGCAACTTACCCTGAATCAAACCGGTTTCTCTCGAAGACCTGATTTGCCGCGTTTATGCCCAACATTCGCCTTAGCCCATTAACTCTCTCGAGCTAAAAGTGTGGGAGAGGATTTAGAAATCACTCTCTCGAGCTAAACCTGTCACGACCGGGGTCTAGACCCTAGCTGAAACCGGCGTCATTGACCTCTCAGAGGTTGCAGACAAGCCTACATACGTCATCATTACATCGTATAGGTTAATTTTAGCGGAAAATCTAAAACTTTTGTTTTCTTTGAAGTATACATAGACTTGCATTATATCACATCATTTCACAACAACCATCTAATAATAAGATATCCAAACGAAGGAAATAGTTCATAACTGCATTAATATAAAGTTGCCAAAATGGCACCAATACGACGTCTGAAAATAAGTAAGAAAGAAATGCTAGTGGAACATCCTCCACTAGCTCATGCCTAAGTCTAAGCTAGAATATAAGATATAAGCATCCTCGAAAGCATGAGGGCCTACCAAGTTCGGATGAATGCTCCACGTCTGGATAGTTTCAACGTAGTCACGTAAGCTCTAGCGTCCACCTACACCTGCACCTAAAAGTAAAGGGTTGTATGGGATTAGTACACATTTGTACTAAGTATGGGTGTATGAAAGTACACACCAAGGAAATGCTTGATTAAGAAGAGATCTCTCCTGACATTATGAGTTATGGAAAGCCAAGTCAGTTGGACTTGCCAAATCATATTAGGAAAGTCATGCTATGAGAGTAACATGCATCATCATTCTTTTCATATTGCACACAACAGATAAGACATTTTATTTAGCACATACATATATCACATATCTTTCATTCATATGCCGTGAGACCTTGGAATCACAGACTTAACATTAGGACTTCCCAAATGAGGGCTCAACATATGGGACCTCAACTAGGGAGCCTTCTTTAGCAAACACAGAGTCCGCTTCATTAATTCATACGTACTTCATTTTCATCTATTTATATACTTAGGATGTTATTTAGGACTCTCATCGGTTTCACTGTGCAATGACCACGAATGACCTAGTGTCATTACTTGAGTCTAGTTCACCTCTTGATTATCCTATCCAAACACCTTTGGTATCATCCATTTCATTGTGTGCATTACATGAGGCTGGCCTCATTCTTTCTTTGGGAACTTTAACTTTAACCGACATAGATCATGTGAGCTTTATGAAATCCAGTGTCTACCCCACACCAAAAAGAGGTTGAATCACTGGCCAAAGTGAAACCAAAACATGCTAGCGTATATAGGGAAACAAACCCTGCTAGAACCCTATGTTGGCAGCATAGGTTCAAAGACTAGGAAATATAAGGAGACCTATACCTGCCTAAACGGACAATCTCATCTCAAGAGATATACATGAACCTCCACCTTCCCGAAATAAGGAATCGCGACTCATAGCTAGCCTATCGGCGCTCCGTATAAATTTCCATTACATTCATCTCACACATCATAGAAGCTGTCTTCTATCATGAGGGCATCATTGCTCATTACATGATTTCTCATCTCATCATTAGTATTAAGTGTGCATTAATCTCGATACTTTCATTAGAGCGTTTCTTACAGACTGGTCTCTTTATTAGTTTTACAGTCTCATAGGTGAGTATGTTTTTTTTTTGTAACACTTATTAGGCCCATTTGATATTGATCTCATCTTTCATATTAGCCTCTTATCATGTTGTCACCACATTCATTAACTTTAGCATATTAGCTCTTCATAATTACTCACCCCGTTACGTGAATGTTCATTTCGTCATATGCTAATGCACTTGGCCTTTTAGTGTGTTTCACACCTTACTTAACCCTCCTAGGGTCACATCATTTCATCACATACATCTTAGGTTCACTTTTTTTAAACATACGCTGGACTTATGAACCCATATGTTCAAGCCATGAGGCTTCGTTCATAATCCTTCTAAGTGACTTATACTCACCCAAGATTTATGTGGTACAAGACTTATGCATCTTGTAAGTATGCCAACGTCTCGAGTTTGATTCCTATAGGCGGCATTCATTAATTATTTATTCACGTAAGACTTATGTATCAATACGAGATTGGTCAAGGGAACCCGATTTCAAATTCCTTGAGCAACATTTAGTCTTATATTAATTTTTGATTAAAAATTTCAGCTTGGGGACCCGAGGTCGAGCACCAATGCCTACACTTCTTTCTTTTCTTTATTTTCTTTCCTTCCTTTTTTGTTTGAGGCCGAGATGGTGTGGGATCGATCCCCTAAAACCTCATATTTACTTTTCTTTAATTATTCTCCTAATTTCTTCACCTATCTGAGAGGTTGTGGGTTCTATCCCCACACACCTCATTTTATTTATTTTTCCCTCTTTCATTTCTTCACTTGCGCCTTACCCCATTTCGAATCCCCCTTACCTCATTTTTATTATTGAATTTTCAGCATTTTACATATAATGAGGTCTCGGGTTCAATCCCAGATGACCTCACACTTTTTAAAAATTTTTTTGAAACCTAAATCCTCAATGCTGCCTATGCCTGGTTTCTGGAAATTTGTGGAAATTTGATCACGTTTTCAGTCCACCTTTTTTCAACATTTATACGTTAGATGCTTAGGCAATTTGCTGGATATTTCGTACATTATTATGTGCATTTTTCGTGGTTACATTTGGCCAAGATTTTTCACTCAATTCATCAACATCACACCTCCCATGAACATCACGATTTCTACAAGTAATTGCATACAAAAATGCAAGGATTTAACATGCCATTTTCACATAGTTTTGGAAAAGACATACTTAACAACCACATAAATCCAAGAATACATACATAAACATAATCATCACCAAAACACGTTACATCCCCAAATTCTACCAGCAAACATACCCAACCTACAACAATCGATGGGAGCTAGTGACAGGGACATACTAAAGGGAAACATTCCTAGTTTTTGGATTACAATACGACTGAATCCTAAAGGTCTCTTGGGAAAGGGAAAAAGAGGAAGAAACCCATACCTTTTTCATCGTTCAACACCGTTCCAAACCTCATCCAATGTGCTGCCAACTCCCACGAAAACAGTGCTTCACCACCGAAACCTCACGCGCAACCCGTCGAGAAAAATGCTTTTGCCTTTCATTTTTAGTTTAGTTTTTCATTTCAGTTTTTGCGTACAACTTCTTCAAGAGTGATGAACTTTTGATTTTGTTCTTTTACTGATGATGAAGCGTGAGAATGAGAGTGGAGAGATGTGAGAGTAGGTTTTGGAGTAGGAGTTTTAGGTAAAGACTTAGTCAAACTAGGACTCTTTGTTATTTAAATTAAAAATCTGCTTTTGTAAGGCTTAAGTGAAATGACTAACATGCGCTTACTTAAATCAGATAATTAAGTACCAATTAATTCAACTTAATATTGCTTCCACCAAGGATCGAACCCGGGTGAAGCCTAACTCGCGAACCCGGTCAATCCGGGTCGACCCGACCCAAACCGTCCCCTAATTACATTAATTAATTACTTAATTAAATACTTAGGGTAATTACAATACTATTCTTATCCTGGAAAAGACCATTTTACCCCTAGACCCTCCAAACCTATAAATTACCCCTTTCAAGTCCGGTTAAGACTCATTCGGGTGAATCTTAATATTTGGGTGCCCTACATAGCTGGACCCAACCTTGCCTAGCTCAACTAACTCACCAAGTTGGTTGGCTTGGCTGGTGCATAGGCTCCGAGGGCTGGTTCCACGCGCATCAAGCCGTGTAAACCCGGTTTAATCTAGGCATTCTAGGTACGTTTAGGCATTACTTCACATAGTCATTTTTGGGTTGTTACAGAACCCATGTCAACCCAATAACCAATGACTATCCATTTAATAGTTCTGGTCTTAAGAACTCTCTCGAGAAAGACAAAGACACAAAGGTGAAACCATATTTACAACTACAATACCATTAAACTTATTCACAACTACGAAATGAAATCACTTTTAAACGACAAATAAACCATCAATAAGCAAGGCCCAGTGGTACAATTAATCCATATTAACATAATCACACCCCAAGAATTGGGGTTTTAGCTAGACATAGTAAAGAGATTGAAATCCATACCAACTAGTTTTTCCATCAACTGGGTACGATAGGAAATTTCTTTACATAGGTCCACAATGAAGATTCTTCAATGCCCACTTCCACTTTCTTAGAGTTGGAAAACTTCAAGTCTTAGAAGCTTAAGAACAAAAACTCTAAGAACTAAAGCTAGGAAAAGATCTGAATAATACAGTCTCAAATGTAAAATTCTAATAAAATTTGATTCAAAGCTAAAAATAATAACAAGTATTTATAGTTTTTTAAAAGTGTGCTATGAAAGACCACTCGACATAGTTGGTCGGGATCGTCTTTCAACTCGGCGATTCTCTCTTTGGTATATCTCATGTCGTCTTGCCTTTAGCATCTTTGCGTTCTTTAATTGGGTGATACACTACTGCTTTGCGGAACTGTTCAGCGACACACCAACTACTCCTTTTCACTACACTTAATTCTTTTCTTCAAGGCTCAGCACACTGGAACATTATGTGAGAATAAGTCCATAAGGTGACTCCCATTATGGGTTAGGCGACCTCAGACCTTCTTTTCTTCATTCTTTCAACTTCTCTTATTCCTTTTTGATCAATTGTGTCCATGCTTTTTTCTCCAAGTATAAATACCTAAAACTCAACGTATTTTCATCAGTTTTCGAGATAAAATATATATTTGTGTACACTAAATCTACCAAAATATATCCCTAAATGAGTCCATATTGGGAACTCATTAACATATCCAACTTAAACTTTTGCTTGTACTCAAGTAAAACTCGAGTTTAACAGTTAAAAAAAAGATGTTTCAAATAGTTTTACACAAGACTCAATAATGAATGTACACAACAAGACTCAACTTACTCATGCAAGGATCAATTGTTTACTCAAAGACTCAAGTTATGACACACCATTATAAATGATTTTCAAGATCACGATACTTGCTTTAAATTCAAGTTCAAACCCAAGGAAAGTGATCAAATGCCGTCACAGAAAGAATGATTCCATCTTCACAGACAATGGCTCAAGCACTTTAAGTTCCGAAATCAAATGCAACGCTTATACTCACAAATATGAACACAATGCATGACTTCACCCATATGTTTGGCTGTATTTTTCAATCAACCTTTGTTTCAGCTAACTCAAGATTAAAAGGTCTTTTCGGGGCTTGTAATGGGGCTGACTTTAAAGGCATGGTCATTTAGGCTCAGTGACTTTTATCCTCTTGAAATGTGGTGCTCTGAACACTTCCTTTTTTCTTCTTTCATCATTTTCTTATGTGCTCATAAGTCATCCCATTATTCACTTCCATATGATCGTAAATTCCATTTCCTTTTTCACTTTCATATCTTTATTCAACAATTATTCCATTCTTTCTATTTTTGTTTTCTTTTCTCTCTTAATTTTTTGTATGGAGGGGTTCGATTCTTTTAAACAGCATGTGTTAAAGGGGACTTTTGTTGCACTTCTTGATTTGCCTTCTCTTTTTAAAACCATGTGTTAGGCTTTTGGCCTTAGTTGGCTACTCAATCAACCACAAATTAAGAGGATTATAAAATGTGAATTAAGAAATATCATGTTTTGATCAAGTTTCTTCCAAAGTAAGATAAGGTTCAAGGAGTGTTCAAAAGAGGTTCAAATACTCACAGGGTAGGCCACAAAAGAGGTATATGTCGAATTAGTTCACACTCTTTCAAGGTCGCTAAGATCATATCATGAGATCACATCACTTAATCAACCAGACCAACGGGTCAAATTATAGGTCTTATCATGCATGGTTCATGGTAAACTCATCACACAAGGCATTGACACCAATGTAAAACAAAACTCCACACTTTCGCCAGTGTGCAATGTTCATCGCAAGAAACTCAATTTGATATTTGTCTAGTCACAAAGGGATGCAAAAATTTAACATATTGGCTATGAAACTTTATTTGGCCTCGTTGTAGATGCATATTTATGTTCATCTAATTCTGAGCACTATTCAAGTCATTGGTGTTGATCAACATCGAGACTTCAATTTGCCAAGGAAAATACACATTAAATACATACAAGTGTAATGATCAAGGAGCACCCCCTAGCCATAATCGGCGTATTCATATTCAAAGAGCATTTAGATAAGACCGTAGAATTCGTCATAGCATGTACTCATAGAATAAAAATGTGGAAAAATTAAAAATTTTACTTTGGAAGTTCAACTTTGCTTTATATATGAAAATATAATCTAATTTCATCACTTCACACCATCTAAACATAGGAATATGGAAATTTGGGACTTAGCTCTTACATCAAAAAGGAGTATATAATTAAGAAATACAATAATGTCTTCAAACATAAACAAAGAACTAAATGCTAGATCATAAAAGTCTTGTCCTTGAACATAAGGAATCACCAACATGGAGAAGCAAGTTCCAAGTATCCTTGAAAAGTGACCTTGATTCCTCAATGGCCCGAACCTGCACTGTTTGAGAAAAAGGGAAGGATATATGGGTTAGTCCATCACTCGCACTAAGTATGGCTTCTATGCATAAAAACCATCGATGCATGTATAAAAGAACATTCTAGTCAAAATATGCTCTTTAACAAGTAATCCAATATACACATAAAGTAAGCATCATAAGCCAATCAAACATGATATCATCCCAATATGTAGACAACCCAAAAAATACTTGTGCAATGCAAAGTATAGAATCTCATAACCCTATTCAAAGTTATGTATCACATTAAGCCACCTACTTCATACATATATTCATAATCTCATATTTCATCATAACTTGATATATTCAGAAAGATAATACATAGATTAATATACATGATTCATACTCAACATAATCACAAAAGAACACTACTAGAACCATCCCTTAGGATCCCACAAATGCAATGTGTAACACAAGTCCCATACCCTCCCTCAGATTATGTAGAACCCCTCAAGAAAATCCCTAGTGAGAGTCCATACATTTACTTTATTCATTTACTTTTACATTAGGGAAAGAGGTGAAATAACAAACATTAGACCGTGTGAGCTACATGGAATCCAGTGTCCTACTCCCACACTGAAAAGAGAGGGTTAACACTTGCCTAAGGTGTAACCTTTCGTACATAGCTATTTAGGTGGATCCACTAAGGTAGAGTCCATGTGGGCACATAATTAAGGGTCAAGGAGATTGTTACTAGGAATCCTAAATTGCTACATGTGGGGGTTTCCATTTCATGAGACAACACATATCTTAGGGAGTCCGGACTTACTAAATGTGAGGAAACCCATATGGGAAGTCGTAGTTACTAAACGTGAGACCCCATCTCATTTACATGCTCTTTTGGTGCTAAGCATCTATTCCTTTCCGTAATCATCTTTAGTAATCAATTAAGCACATTAGCCTCGACTAGATTCTTATGTAAACATATCATCATAAAAACTCATAGGTGATCATAAGTTATAACAATCCTTTCACTTTAGAAAAACTAGCAAGTGATTGAACCTTTCACTTTAACAATTCATTGTAATAATGAGAACTACCTTTCAATCATATAACCATCATACCATAACATACATTAATGCTTCATAGATAATTCAAGTGTATAGGGTTAAGGGTGAGGGGACCTTGCCATCAACACCACAACAACACATTAGCTACAACATCATTACTATCTAAGTAACTCATCTTTCACAATTGAGTTCAAGAAAGAACCAAAATCCATACCTTCTTGCACTTAATGGGACTTCATACTTCAATCACCCAAGAATGATCAATCAATACATAAAACAAGGTTATTCAAAAAGCAATAACATAATTAACATGAATGTAGTGAATTGCCATATTCATCATCTTCGACAATTCACCATATCAATTCAAGGTTTTTATGAAATTGTGAAAGAACATGGGTACAAAGGAATCTCAAGTGAATAAAAAGAATTAACCATCATTATATACTTAAACAACATTAAATGATCATAATTTATCACATTTGATTCATAATTTCATTTTTCAAAGAAGACCCATGTGTAGAGAAAAACCCTAGATTTGGGGGAGTTTGAAAACATCTTCGAATGGACTCCTGGGGAAAGGTATCCCAAGAGTGAAAGAATCCATACCTTAATCAAGAATTTAGCCACGAATTTTGGTAGAAAACTTGGGTAATTAGTCTTCTTCTTCAAACATGAATGCTCTTCAGTGGTTGAGTAGAGAGAGAATTTAGAGAGAAATGGGAGAAATTTGGATTTCAACTCTGGGATTTGATTTGGGTGGGTAAATGTGGTATACAACTGACTTAAAATCACTATATAAACCTTACCTAAAATACCCAAAATACCCCTCGAATTGACCTTTTTGTCAAGTCAAACTTGACTTCAACTGTCAGTTTTTTTATCGGGAAACAAGTTCGAGTAGCGAGCTGTTCCCACAAGATTCCTAAAATTAATTTTTGAGATAGTATATTCGCAACGCAAACAAAACTTTTTGGTCTAAGGTGAACCAAGTCCGCGATGCAGACTGTTTTCTTCCATGAACAATGGCATGCTGCCTTGGGTAACTTGTAGGTCAATAGTTAGGTCCTTCTCAAGGACCCCTAGGGGGGTTTTTGGGGGTCGGACCTGGACTTGTTGACTCTACAAACATTATTTTACCTATTTAAAGTATTTTTACAAGTTTTAGACTTCATACAGAACCCCCAAATCATTACAAGAGCTAAGAACATTTACTAGTTCAATTTCACTAGTTTCTGAATGTCATGGTCGTCCCTTGACGTTCAGGCTCTAATACTTCTAAATAATGTTTATTATATTAGTCTAGGACTGGAGATATCATTTAAAAATTATTCAATATGTGAGGCTCTGGTCTAGTTCATAGAATTTCAGGGGTGTTACAACAAGAGGTGGGAAAATTTTTTTAGACGGATCAAAACTATTTGCAATGAAAACAAAAAGAGCCACGACTGAGATCATCCACAAAAGCAGTATAAAACACAATTTTACGCATAAAAACCCAAATATATCACCAAAATAAAGTCACACATCAAATAGAAAAGGTGGACGTCAACCCACCACAAAATAACAAACAATTGTCCTCAAATGTAAATAATGATTATCCAAAGATTATAATAGAGAAAGACAGAGAGGGAGCTTAAAAATCTTGTCTACGCAGTTGCTCTATCTGTTTGGGCATCATTACTTGATGTGTCATCCTAGATTTGGGTACTAATCATGGAGTCAATTTAGAAGATTCAACGGTGACTGAATTGCTAATATTGTCCAAGTCATGAGCCACCAAAAAAGCGTATATAGTTGTGTGGATTCCACTAGTCCATGAAATAATAGTGTGGTCTCGAGGATTAGTCCTCTTGCTGGAAATGGGCTTCTTTCCCTCACTATCAGTCTTAGGAGGTTTTATTTCCCTTCTATTTTTCCTGAAATATTTTGCTCTTATGTGTCGGGGTGGAATGTTTTGTCCAGCTACTTTTAGTATAGCCATATCAGCAAAGCTTCGAGAAAGTGTTAGAATGTATTCTAACAAAAGCATAGAAGATCAACTACAAATAAAACTCTCCGAATCAGTCAGCGACACACACAACTACTTAGGCGGGTCTAGAGTGTAGTGCACAGAGGATAGAGAGGTGTAATCAAAGGGTGAACAAGAAAATTTTCAGCGAGTAGCCAAGTGCTTTCGGTAACCTCAAAAATCTCACCAAAAGTTACACACTCTTATGGAAAATAAGGCATGAATTTGTAGGCGAGGTAGGGAGTTTTGGTGGACTGTCGAGTGGTTTTGCGAGCGTGACTTAGCTCGCCAAATGACCCATACGTGCCTACTTTCATTAAAACTCATCGAATTCAATCTTCAATCCCCCAAAACAAAATCAGATTATGCACAACATAAATTAGGACTAGAACGAACGACACTTATGCCCAACCCCACAAAATTCATCCAATTTAAGAAACAAATTTTGGGAATCAACTATTTAACATAGTAAGGGCAAGAGTATCAAATAAAAATAGGAAATCAAACATTCTAATCCTACCAGAGAGGCACAACACACATTAATAAGATAATATTATTGCATTTGAGTACAAAATCGATAAAAAGTACTCAGGTTTAAGAAACCAACCTTTCGCACTAACTAAATTTAGATTGAATATCTAGGAAGCAATGTAATACAAATTTCGAGCATGAATCGTCGTCAACTAAAAATAATCCAAAAGTGCAGGAATATTGAAAATAGAACTAGGTGTGAGTTTGTAAAGCTTGAAAATAAGGAAAAGTAAAGGAAATTGATACTTTTAAACCATTGGCTTAAGAAACCGTCCAATTCTCGCCCATTCGGACACATTAATTAAGGTCACCAAACCATTTGGTGTAACACCGAGCAATCACCTATCTCGCCGAGTTTTATAGAACCCCAGTCTACTTTGGGAGTCCAAACGGCAAAAAAACTTGGGATCACCAACTGGGTCGGAGGTTGCCAATAATTTCTTGGACACAGCGAGTTTTAGAGACTCTACTTTAAAGTTATCTTGCGTCCAAGGGCGGTCTGGGTCTGGCTCGCTGACATATCCGGTGATGCGCCAACAAGACCTTTTTTTTCTTTTCAATCTCCTTCTTTTCTAAACTTTGACACACTTTATCCTTCACAATCAACACAACATTATCTTAAATTAAACACAAAGGTATCAAACCTTGCGTTGCCTCCCAAAAAGTTCCTTATTTATAGTTGTGGCACGATGTACGTCCTGACACACTCGCCATTATTGGAGTTGGCCCTAGTGTCACTAGATAACCCCAATTGTTCATTTGGGTGGAGATGAGGCACTTCATGACGCATGAGTATTCTGATCAGCTGGATAGATCTAGAGTGAGAGCCAACCATCTCATTAAACACTTCAATATTGTCTTTTATTTCATCCAGCACTCTATCTTGCTTAATAATATATTGGAGATTTATTAGCAGCGTATCTTCAACATGACTTCTCTCTTTGTATCTAGACTTTCTCCGCTCATGAGGGGGTATGTACCTCCCTTTGATTCTGCACTGGACTTCTCACTCAGAAATTTTGGCAGCCAACTCGTCTAGCTGAGTCACCAGTGCATTGAACATGAAGTCCCTCTCAACTTCTTGGCTCGTCTAAGGAAATTTGCCACCATTTCTATTGTTCATGTTCAAAGTGTCTATTTATGGTATAAACACAAAGAAAAAACAAAACTAAAAATAAGGTAAGTATCACTACAACTAACAAGACAAATTTGGATTAACTAAATATTCTCAAGTTACACCACTCCCCGGCAGCGGCGCCATTTTTTAACTTGACGTATTAAGACACTTCTTCAAATTCTAAGTGTCAAAAATCATTAGTCAGAAATATAACCCAACCAAGGGTTTGGTTGAGTCCCAAGGTGTCACGACCGGGGAACACCCCTAGAAGTAACAAGGGTACTTGACCTCTCGGAGGTCTTATAGGAGCCCATAAACATCATTCATCGCATTGTCGTAGATATTTAACGGAAAATTTAATATTTTTCATAGCAAATCAAATGCAAGAACATCCCTTCATATATGTAAAATATCATAAGTACATAATTAGAATCTAAGTCTCTTTTGTCATCTTAGACTCAACATCAACAGAGTAGAATAGGGACACGACCATTAACAACATAAAATAATAATCTAAGCTATTACCTATACTTTAAATAACATCTTGACATAGGAAATCCATGAATCTTAAGGATCCTTTTTGGAGCTTCGGAAACATCTATCAAGCTCTTCACTTTAAGAGACATCCTCTAGCCATCACCACCTACATTTTGTGTAAAAGATGAAAAAGAATGGTATTAGAACAAGAATGCACTAAGTATGACAACCATGCAAACACATGAATTTGAAAAGGACATTTAGTTAGAAACAATGCATCATGTCTTCTAGAAAAATTTCATAACATTACTACAATAAACATCATATAGTTCACATACTTCATATAGGCATGTCAATAGTCATAATATCACATAAATACATATCACATTTAAGGCACATTCAACATTTTCATAGAATTAATTTTTATTTACCTTAACTCCTTTATCCCAAAGTAACCCTCTAAGTAATACTTGGTGCAATGCATGAATAGTGTCCCATTCCACCATCTACACTCAAGCATCACCTTAAGGTCACCAAGGTGAACATTCATAAAACCTTCATTAACTCAGAAGCATAACATATCAAGAAACACATACTTCAGATATGAACCAACATACTTCATGAACTTTATATAAGACACATTCCTATTAGAACGCATTTAGTCTTTATACTCATTTCAAGGAAACATGCAAGTCAATACTACCAATATCATCATAACGAGGCAATAGTCATCAAATGCATAATTGAACTTCATTTATTTAATACATCCTAAAACCTTACTCATACTCCCAATTTAAGTCTACTAGTTCAATGTACACATGAAGCCCCATAAACTCTCACATAATAAGTAAACCCACAAAGAGATCACAAACACTATCACTTACTTCATACCTCAACAAGACAAGTATATCCAACTACATGCATATCAAGTAAGACCTTCATCATATAGTGAACAAGACCAACATCATACATATCATCATGAAAGTAGGACAATACTACAATGTCATGCATATATATACATATACATATAAAGCTCCTTCCTAGAATTCCCTTCAAGAGCTACTTGTGCAATGCATAGGTAAAGTCCCACACCCTCACCTACACCAATTTCCCTTAGGTGGTCCTAGTTAGAGTTCATTATCTTACTTCCATTGTTCATTTTACGACAGGGCAACCTTGACTTAATCGACATTAAACCATGTGATCTAAACAAGGAATCCGGTGTCATGGAACAACATACCGAAAAGAGGTGCTTTACTTGCCAAGGTAGAACATGAACATCATTTTAACATTTACGTGGCTCCACTTGATAGGTCCTATGGGGGGGAACATAGATAAGGAACTAGGAGATGTATAATTGAAACCCTCGATATACGGAATAACATTGTAGTTTCCACCTTATGAGAACAATGGTGAACCTATCTTGCTTTTTGGGAAGGTACACCTCTCATTATCAAGTTCACTCGGTGCTACGCTAACTTTCCATTTTTTGAAAATCCTTTAAATATTTATTAGCATTTTTCATAAAATAGGGTTTAGGAAATTTAACCCCTCATATGCATAGCTCATAGGTTAATGATGAGCATGTCCTTTCATGAAAACCTAACTCATGTGAGAAATGTCCTTTCACATGCTCATAGCATATTCATAGTATAGTCAAGTTTAGAGTACTATTGAGCAACACCTTTAAAAAGACCCTACCTTACTAGGTATCATAACATGCTTCATTCATGCATTCATGTGTGTAGCTGTTCAAATATGAGGAAACATTTCATATGAAAACATTTAGACACCACATATCCATATTTCATCATTCATATACTTTACATGCATAATCATATCTTAAATCATACTTACATAACTTATACATATAAAGAAATCACCCTAGGAATCCCCTCAAGGTCCTCATGTGCAATGTATAGGTAAACTCCCATCCCCATACCTATACTACTACACCTCTCAAGTCACCCAAGTTAAGATACATCTTTCATACTTTCATTCATTCAATTGACCTCATGAACATATTTACACTTATATGTATGGATGTGATGTGTGTCTACATTGGTCAACATGATCATATAATAAAAACCACATTATGTTGAGGAAACCACCCTCCAAAGGTCACACTACATACACCATATCCCTCAAGTCATGAACAACTCACATATTGATTATTAGGGACTATAGACCATATACTAACATTATAGCATAAGTGACAAGAAATCTTCATTATTTTAATCTAAGACTCCTAACATGCTTAAGACGACACATTCATATGGGGGTACATAGGTAGGAGGTCATCCACGAATAGCACTTCATCAATGTTAAACGTATATACCACACCTAACCCTAACAACCTCATTCAGATTGTCATAACATTATCAATGCACCCTATATCATGAACTAGAATGGAAGACTAGGCATATTACTTCAAATGTGTGATCATCATAATCACACTTCACAAAACATAATTGCCTTCAAGTCCATGATCATAACATACAAGAATACACAAGAATGTAAACACCGGCACCATAAATGGACCATACCATGCAATGTCAATTTAAATACCATAGGCTAGGAATTAGGGAAAACTTACCAATTATAGAAGCTTTAATCATCATTCATCAATTCCCAACAATTCATAACAAGTTCACATTAGTAACAATAGCAATAGGCAATATAACATAATCAAAATCACAATTCATAAACATCTAAACAAGATCACAAGACCCACATTATAAGCTAAATTCAGTGATTTATCGATCATAAGTTCTCAATGAATTGGATTGAAATTAATATTAAAAATAGTGTTTAATCATAAATCCATCATTAGAATGCTTTTGAAATCAATTTGACAATGAACCGATGGCTAGATAGAAAGATAGGGAATTTTATCATGAAGTATCTTTTTGAAAAACCTTTGAAAGAACTCCTTAGATGAAATGTTGAATAAGGATAGAGGATTACCATACCTTAACACACGATAAGCCACAAAATATGCGAGAAGAAAGTATTAGAATCCATTCCCTAGGTTGTTCTTGAGCTTGCTTTCCAATGGAGGTTCTAGAGAGAGTTTGTTTTGAGAGGAAAAGGTCTAGTTTGAAGAATGAAGTCTAATTGGGGTTTTATATTTTTAACTAACTTAATATACCTAAAAATAGATAAAATAACTACCCACACCTTATTTGGAACGTGGGTTGAATTTCCCAATTCACCCCTAGCTTGGCAGCGTTTTAATAGATAGAGTTGGTTCATTCTACGTGCAGGGTGACGGATCGTCGATGGAACAATGGGGCCATCCTGCACTCTGTATTTTTGATTGAGACCTCATTTTTGGTGGATGATCATACACGCCTAAGAGTGGAGAAACTCCCCCAATTGACGGGGCGTAGACCATTGTGCAGGGAGTCGTTTACATGGGCGTCGATTTACAGTGCCAAGGCATTGTCTTGCTAGCGTTTGGGTCCTCCTCAACGACCCTTTGGGTGGTCTTGGGGAGTCGCGCCTGGACGTTTAAAACCTTAATACGACCATATTTATCTTAGGAACTTCTCCTATAATTTTAGACACCAAACTACACGTAAAACATGCAAAGGCACACTAGCACAACACACGACTAGTTTCCAAACGTCTCGATCGTTTTTGGACTTTTGACTTTCAAACCTCTTAAAGTAAACTATACAAGTTGTGAAACACTTCATTAACATGTTATTAACTCTTTAAGTCACATGTTAGGCTCTAGACATCATATTTCATTTTTAGGGTCTTACAATTTCCCCCACTTGGGAACATTCGTCCTCGAATCACACTTGGAACATTTTAAACCCTTTAATGGATTCAATGACCCATATATCAGCCCACAACATTCAACATATCTTCACGTAATAATCAATTCACCAAATTTACAAGGAACACCAACTCCATACCATCATGCACTCAATGCAACACAAGTAACTAAAACCACCATTAACTCACTCCTTAGTGCATCAAACACATAGGCATTGCTCATTTTCATATAAGGAACATCCTTCTCCTAATCATGACATGGTATTTACATTTCATTTCTTTAAGATCTTAACATGCTATATTCTTTAAATTACACATAGACATGTTCAACATTATCACTCATGAGGCAAATTAGCAACTCATAATAATTGCACATAGGTCATCAGTAATGTAGATCAACAAAATCCCTAAAATTTAGACAACATACCATTAAGGAAATACATAAAGTATTCATGTTTAGTTATGTTTAAGGAGGAATGTCCTTCTCCTCAACATACTTACATGCCATAAAAAATTCATATACAAGCAATGCACAAAGGTCAATTTATTTTAAGGAGAATTCCATCAATTCTAACCAAGACATGCTCATACTCCCTTACTCATGAAGTCAAAATGGTAGATCACATCACACGCATCACAAAATAGGAAGTAAATTCACAATTTCCTATTTCTAATATAACACTAGCTTTTATAAACATGAATCATTTTGGAGAAATTATTACAATTCATAGGCACACCTCAATAATATTGGCTAGACATACCATTTCTTCTCAAGAGTGAGCCTACATTAACACTTCCCTAGTCATAAAAGTCACACATTTTTAAAGGGACTCGTCATTTCTTATTTAAAGAAAACTCAACTTCCCATTGTGGGGCCGAAACACCACTTATTATAGGGACACCAAGCATGTTCCCTTCATTATCTCATGATGTCAAATGCACATTTATCATATCAAGAGGCAAAACATCATGAGAAACATTAATTTGATTAAAATCCTTTTTCATGGAATAAATTTTCATAACATGCGTAACATAGTATCATTCAAGGCATACATAACATATGGAGAACATGCAACTTATATTATATGCAATACTCCAATAATGAAAAAGATACTAGGAACTCTTTAGTTTCAAGCTTGAGTAAGAATAGAAGGTGCCACATTACTGCTCACATCATCATCCCCCCATTTAGGGTAAACACATTTAAGAGCAAATTATCTCAACCTTAAGATAGCTTTAGCTCACCAACCTTAATAACTAAGCACATCATCCCTCTCTTGGGATCTAAGCTTATGCACACCCTTTGTTAACACCGCCTAAAAGTGATTCTCAAAATAGAGAAGTTCAAGGGAACTCAACATAGGAACATTAAGGGAACTCAAAATCTTACCATCTAGGCACATTATCCCCCACTTGGAGTAAGCCTAATCACATCATGCTCTTAAACACCAAGGTCAAGGCTAGCCAAGACCAAACATATAAACTCCTCTCATAAGAAAGTTTGACATCATTGAGGGTTTTCACTCCTAATCTTATGTCAAGGAGCTTACTAACTAAACTTCAAGAGGTACTCCTCAAGAATCACTACTCCTATATTTTTATCACCTAAAGGAACTCATAACAATCAAATTAGGTCATGCTATCCCACCACATGAGGCCTTACTATACCATGCATACCAAGGGAAATTCTAAATCTCATCACATTCTACCACCAAGTCCTTAAAAGGTAAGTAGTTTCGGATTCAAGCCTACAGGGATCATCACCTTTGGTGGAACCTTCCAACCAACTATGCCTAGGTACAATCTAAGCACAATATTTAGCGTCACAACTTGGAAGCACCCCCTAAAAAAGTAACTGGTGTCGTCCTCCTCGAAGAGGACTAAGACTAACCTCTTAGAATTCGTCATTACATTTCATAGGTTAAATTGCGGAAATTTTAAAATTATTCATCTACTTCTACATTGAGGTTTACATAGACCTATCGCATACACATATTATATACATAGGGAATTTATATAGACTCATCGCATAGGAAGCTTACCTAGGCTTCTAATTTTATTGCACATATACAATATACATAATATAGAGTCTAATAGTAATGTCTTATATAAAACCATTTAAGTCGAGATAGAACAATTGGGGCATAACCGTTACACTAATGTACAAATGCAACTTAGGGCTTACAACAATGTCTTGAACAATAAGATTGAAACGAATGTCTTTAGATTATAGGAAGTCACATAAGTAGAATGAGAAAAGGCATCATCCTCGAATCTTGAGGACATACCCACACTTGGAGAAAAGATCCAACCCTTTTTTGCAAATTAGTCACAAACCCTTCAATGACCGGAACCTAAAATGTTTGGGAAAAAGGGATAAATAGGGGTTAGTACATCACTTCTACTAAGTATGGAAAAATGCACATAAAACATTTGAAATCATGTTAAAGGGGGAATTTGTTCAAAACCATGCTAAGTTACTTTGAAAACCTTTATACACAATCAAGAACCCATTTAAGCTAATAATCATATATTCCTTAAGAAAAGACCATGAACAACACAAGACCAACATCATCAAGTATAATCAAGTAAACATGTATTATAGCATAATTGAGTACATAACTAAACCAACTCCAACATTATGTTATAACAACAAATCATTTATAAGAGTTCATAACGTTACAACATATACAAGACTCTTATGAACAACCCATTATCAAGTCCACAAGTGCAATGACCAAGTAAAGCCCCATAACCTTAATGAACCAAGTAAACCAAATACGATATCACAAGTAATGTCTAACTTCATATAGTTTAGCATCATGAGTAGTATTCATCATATTTAGCAATATAGACCAATAGCATGTTCATAATTGAAACTAACATCATATAGGATCATCAACATAAAAAGTAAACATATTCATAATATTTATTTTATAAGTCACAAGAACAACCTTCCAAGACTTTCCTCAAGACCAACTAGTGCAATATATAGGTAGAGTCCGACACCCCTACCTAGACTAAGTCAAACCCCTTAGGTCACCCTAGTTAGTGTTCACTTTATTACTTCATTTTACCTTTCGGGAACATTTTCCTTAACCGACATAGACTAGAAAAGATAAATGTAGAATCCTGTGTCATGAAACCCTACACCGAAAGAAGGTGGACTACTTGCCAAGGTAGTACCAAAACATGGACATAGCATTCTAGGTATATCCACTAGCCAGTATTCCTACGGGGGAAACATAGTTCAAGAACTAGGAGATATACTTGGGACCCTCTTTATGCACATTGCATTACAGTCTCCAATCTCATGAGTACAATAGTGAACCTACCTTTCCTACTTGGGAAGGGACACTCCTCACTACTAGTTCACTCGGTGCTAAGCTAAAGTCCCTTTTTAAAATGTCATTGAGCCTTTATTAATCACAATAACTTTGTATAGGTCATAAGAGACTAACCTCTTGTATATTAATAATCATCAGCTCATTAGGAAATGCATCATAATGTCCTTTCAATACAATCCTTATATGTGAGATCAACACATTATCATCATCATGTTATAATAAGACCCATAGGCAATTCATAACCAACCTTATATCATTTCATATTAAACATAATCTCAAACCTTCACATACTCAAGACATTTCAATTACATTATCACGCCAATACCTAATTAATATAATCACAAGACATGCTTCAATTGAATTCATCACCAAGTAAAAGCCATCACAATTGAAGTAAAGGTTTGAGATCACAAAATCTTACCAATTCTCCTTTAACAAGTCGTCATCATTGGTCTTACCCTCAACCAATCCAATTTAATCCATCAATAGGTGTAATAGTATCATTCATTAGTAATTAATACAAGAACTAACTCAATTGAATCATTGCTAATCAATTCAACATGAGTTCACAACCTAGGGTTAGGGAATTTGGTTCAATTCATGATCTATTCCACAAATCAGGTTAATTCATAAATAACCGATGTAATTGAATCATAATACAACATAATATAATCATAATTATCAACAGAAACCATAAACAATATAGTTTAGAAGATCAATTTCGAATTAGGAAGAAACTCATAAGAATTCATCTTTTTGAAAACCAATTTTGGAAGAACCCTGTGTGGAAAGGAATCCCAAAGCTTAAAGGTTCCTATACCTTGTTATTTTTTTAATATTGATGGATAAAAGTATCCTTATTGCTTCCCTAATGACTTTGACTTATCCCTTCAGTGGAGTTCTTCTTTGGGAGAGAGAAAATGGAGAGAAGGAGGAGCAATTTGTGTTTGGGAATTGAGAGGTGTTAAGTGAGGTTTTAGGCTTAGGGTAGGTTATACATTTAATTATCTAATCTAATTAACCACACCCAAATAAATAATTAAACCCCTTACTAACTAACTTAATTAAATGAACCTAACTAAAATTCACAGGAAAGCCACAGGCCTGACCTATGAGACCCTGACCTATGGGCTGTAGGTCAGTTGACGGCCAAGACCCCCACCGTCCTGCGCAACCGTAGTTTTTATCAAAGAGTTGCTAAATTGAACTCTTTGTGAAAATATCTAAGCGACCATCGATGGAGGCATCGATGCCTTGTCACCTGCAACCGTCGATGTCTACTTCCTGCACTGCCTCAATTGGCAGCTTTTGGGTCAAAATGGAAGGGTCCTCCTCAAGGACCTTTAGAAGGGTCCTCCTCAATGACACTTAGAGTGGTCCTTGGGGAGTCTTACTCATACGTTTTGAACCTAAACCTACTCTAATGTGTTTTAGATACCTTTTCACAAAATTTCATTCAATTTCAACTCTTAAAACCCCATGAAATAGGCTAAGGCACACTAACACCTTTTGCACTAGTCTACGGATGTCATGGACGTTCCTTGACATTTTTACTCTAAAACTTCCTAAATGACTTTTATACTTTACTATTGACCTTAAAACAGTGTACAACTCTCAGACACTCATGTGAGGTTATAGATTAGGTCTTGGACTTTCGGAGTGTTACATTTAGGATGACCTTACTTTGGATCAAACAAAAATGACAACTAACCACTTTAAACTAAGTCAAATCAATTCTCTCCTTCTCTTTAAGGGTTAAAGGGTACATACATCCCTCTAAGTTAACTTTACGTCAAATCATAATTCCAACTTATGGAATAAAACCCTTTCTTCCCTCTTTCCCACTCTTAGAATAAGTTCATATAGGGACTCATCAACTAATTACATGGGTTCTCCAATTGACTAGCTTACTTCACAACTTCCTTAATAGGTTCAAAACCCTTCTTCCCTCCTTAGGAGAAATCCTATGCAGAAAACTCCAATCCACAAAAGGAAAACTATGAAGCATTACTCATATACCAAGGGAAACATTCATGTTTCACTATTCCCCACATTTATTCAAATCATTTCAAGCCTATACCATCACATTATTCTATCATCATGCATAACCATAAAACAATCTATCATTCAAAAGGGGACTCCATTCAACTATAACAACTCTAAACAAGCTATAACCATATCATAACATAACTTCTCAACATAATATCTCATTTATCATAAATCACATATTGCCAGAAATGGCATCACATCAAAATATATCCAAATTCACCTTCACATATACTCATCAAGCCACAAAACCATAGTAAGCATCAAAACTCACCTTTTATCCTCAAGCATTGAGAAATCATCCCATCCAAGCAATCATACCTAAAAGACTACCGGACAAGGAAACATATGAAAGAAATATATACAGTTAACTTCTATGGCACGATACAAGAGTAGTGAAGAAAGTTAAACTCTATCGTCCTATACCCTCTCGCTCATAGATGTGTCGCGACTCACCACCGATGATCATGACTCTACTAGACGGGGAATTATGAGATTTTAGACCCTAAAACCACTTTCTAAAATATGATTCTCTGATACCACGTTTGTCACGATCAGACAGCAGCCCCTAGAAGTAACATGGCGTTCTTGACCTCTCGGAGGTCTTATACGAGCCCATAGACATCATTCATCCATTGTCCAAATTTAGCAAAAAATTTAGAACTTCTCATAGCATATCAAATGCTAGAATATCACTTCATATATATATAATATCATAAGTACATAATTAGACTCTAAGTCTCTTTTTCCATCTTAGACTAAACATCACTAGAGTAAATAGGGACATGACCCTTAACAATATAAAATAATAATCTAAGCTATTACATATAATTTAAATAACATCTTGACATAGGAAATCCTTGAATCTTAAGAATCTCTTTTAGAAGCTTGGGAAACATGTATCAAGCTCTTCACTTTAAGAGACATCCTCAAGCCATCACCACCTACACTTTGTGTAAAAGATGAAGAAGAATGGTATTAGTACAAGAAAGAACTAAGCATGACAACCATGCAAAAACATGCATTTAAAAAGGACATTTAGTTAGAAAGCATGCATCATGTCTTTTAGTAAAACTTCATAAACATTACTACAATAAACATCATATAGTTCACATACTTCATATAGGCATGTAAAATAGTAATCACACCACATAAAGCCAAATATCACATTTAAGGCACATTCAACATTTTCTTAGAATTGTCTTTCTTCTACCTTCACTCATTTACCCCAAAGTAACCCTCAAGTAATACTTCGTGCAATGCATGAATAGCGTCCCATTCCACCATCCACACTCAAGCATCACGTTAAGGTCACCAAGGTGAAAATTCATACAACCTTCATTGACTCAAACATATATATTAATAGAAGCATAACATATCATGAAACACATACTTCACATATGAACCAACATACTTCATGAACCTCATGTAAGACTCATTTACTTATTTCTTCCTATTATGACCCATTTAGTCTTTATTCTCATTTCAAGACACCATGCAAGTCAATACTCCCAATATCATCATAATGAGGCAATAGTCATCAAATGCATAATTGAACTTCATTTTATTAATACATCCAAAAACCTTACTCATATCCCGATCTAGGTCTACTATTGCAATGTACATGTGAAGCCCCATAACCTCACATATACTACGTAAACCCACAAAGAGACCACAAACACTATCACTTACTTCATACCTCAACAAGACAAGTATAGCCAACTACATGCATATCAAGTTACACATTCATCATATAGTCAAAAAGACCAACATCATACATGTCATCATGCGAGTAGGACAATACTACAATGTCATGCATAATAGGCATATACATATAGAACTCTACTAGAATCCCCTTCAAGATCTACTTGTGCAATGCATAGGTAAAGTCCCATACCATCACCTACACTAAGCAACTTCTCTTAGGTAGTCCTAGTTAGGGTTCGTCATCTTACATCCATTGTTCATTTTACTTTAGGGAAACCTTGCCTGAATTGACATTAGACCATTTGAGCTAAACATGGAATTCGGTGTCATGGAACCCCATACCGAAAAGAGGTGCTCTACTTGCCCAGGTAGAACATGAAAATCATGGTAGCATTTAGGTGGATCCACTTGCTAGGTCCTATGGGGGAAACATAGTTAAGGAACTAGGATATGTATAATTTGAACCGTATTTATGCTGAATAGCATTGTTGTTTCCACCTCATGAGAACATTGGTGAACCTATCTTCCATTTTTGGAAGAGACGCCTCTCATCGTCAAGTTCACTTGGTGTTAAGATAACTTTCCTTTTTTGAAAAGTCTTTAAATCTTTATTAACATTCTACATAAAATAGGGCTTAGGAGATTAAACCCTCATATGTATAGCTCATAGGTTAATGATGAGAATGTTGTTTCATCAAAACCTTACTCATGTGAGAATTTACTTTCACATGGTCATAGCATATTCATAGTATAGTCTAGTTTAGAGTACAATTTAGCAACACCTTTCAAAACACCCTACCTTACTAGATTGTCATAACATCCTTTATGCGTGCATTCATGTGTGTGTATGCGTACATTTATGAGGAACCCTTTCATATGAACACATTTAGACACCATATATCCATACTTCATCATTCATATACTTTACATGCATAATGATAGGTTAAATCATACTTTCATAACTTATCCATATAGAGAAATCACCCTAGGAATCCCCTCAAGGTCCACATATGCAATGTATAAGTAAAGTCCCATACCCTTAACTATACCAGAACACCTCTCAAGTCACCCTAGTTAAGATACATTTTTCATACTTTCATTCATTCAATTGACCTCATGAACATATTTACACTTACATGCATGCATGAGATTTGTGTGTAGATTGTCAATATTTTCATATGATAGCAATCACATGATGTTGAGGAAACCACCCTTCAAAGGTCACACTACATACACCATATTTCACAAGTCATGAACAACTGACATATTGAGTGTTAGGGATTATAGACCATACACCAACATTATAGCATAGGAGACAAGTCATCTTCATCATTTGAATTTAGGACTCCTAATCATGCTCAAGACAAAACTTTGATATAGGGGTACATAGGTAAGGGTTCATCCATCAATAGTACATCATCAATGTTAAACGTATAGACCACACCTAACCCTAACAACCTCATTCACATTATCATAACATTATCAATGCACCCTAGATAATGAACTAGAATGGAAGACTAGGCATATAAATTCACATGTGTGATCATCATAATCAAACTTCACAAAACATCAATTGACTTCAAGGCCATGATCATAACATATAAGAGTACAAAAGAATGTAGACACCGCCATCATAAGTGGACCATACCACACAATGTCAATCCAACTACCATAGGCTAGGAATGAGGGTGAACTTACCAATTCTCCAACCTTTGATCAATTCCCGACAATTCATAACCAAATCACATAGTTAACAAAAGCAATATGCCATATAACATAATTGAAATCACAATTCATCAACATCTAGACAAGATCACAAGACCCACACTATAGGCTAAATTGAGAGATTTAAGAATCATGGGTTCTTCATGGAATTTGATTGAAATTCATTTTAAAAATAATGATTAATCATAAATACATCATTAGGATGATTTTAAAATCAATTTTACATGAACCCAGGGTTAGATTGAAAGATAGGGAATTTGATTGCGAAATCTCTTTGAAAACCCTTTGAAAGAACTTATTGCATGAAAGGTTAACTAAGGATCAAGGAATACCATACCTTAATACAAGAATCCATGAAAGTTTGGAGAAGAAACCATTAGAATCCATCCCCTAGGCTGTTGTTAAGCTTGGTTTAGAATGGAGGTTCTAGAGAGAGTTTGTTTTGAGAGGGATAGGTCTAGTTTGAAGAATGAAGTCTAATTGGGGTTTTCATATTTTTAATAAACTTAATATATCTTAAAATTAATAAAATAACCTCCTACACCTTATTTGGAACGTGGCGTGAATTTCCCAATTCACCCCTAGCTTAGCGGTGTTTTAACAAACAGAGTTGCAGGTCATCACAACGACGAGGTCATCCTGCACTCCGTCATTTTTAAATGAGACCTCATTTTTGGATACTGAGCTCACACGCCTAAGTGTGGAGAAACTCCCCCAATCGGTGGGGTGTAGACCAGTGTACGAGGCATTGTTTGCATGGGCGTCGATTGACACTACCAAGGCAGTGTCTTACAAGGTTTTGTGTCCTCAGCGACCCTTCAGTTGGTCCTTGGGGAGTCGTTCCCGAACGTATCGACCCTTAATACGATCATATGCATGTTAGGGTATTCTCCTATCATTTTAGACACCAATCCACACGTTAAACATGCAAAGTCAGACAAGCCAACACACGACTAGTTTTCAAACGTCTAAATCGTTCTTGGACGTTTGACTTCCAAACCTCTTCAAATCAACTATACAAGTTGTGACACACTTCATTAACATGTTATTAACTCTTTAAGGCACATGTGAGTCTTTAGATATCTTAGTT
>NC_028639.1:27824874-27827374 GCF_001406875.1 Solanum pennellii | reverse complement strand
AACCTATTGAGATGTACGAATTTACGGTTCACTAGCATAATTTTAAGAACTTTCTGGTGGCTGCTTGTAGCTTCCTCCTCCTTTTTTTGTCATGCCCCCACGGCCTCCCAACTACGTTTAATGCCTCTTCCCCTTGTCATATTTCCTGATAAAAGTCTAACAAGAACTAGAGAATAATAGTCGAGCAGTAACTAAAAATCTGCAACATATCATGCTATAAAAATGATCAATATAGAGAAAATAATGAGCCTTATTTGCACTCAATGTTCACTGAATAATAAAAGAAAACAACCTAGATCGATTCAGCCATTTAGATGGTGATTCAACAAAATATTTACTCTTTCAATGATAGTCGTAGACTTTGTTGCAGCAAGGTAGAGTTTGTTTTTAGTCAATCAAAAATAAGTATAGTTCAGCACGGTCGAAGTGTTACATCAAACTCTTGAAACACAGAAATAGTAGGATGAAAACTCAAATACACTATCCTGCAAACATTTACTATTATGGAGACTACATTTCATCCACCCTTATCCATATGCATATCACTAAAAGTCTCCAGCTCTTCATCTACTCCTTTCATATATTGCACATATAAAATGATAATAAGTTACTGGAAATATACTAAGGTAATTTCACTAACTCAACTAGTTTAAGGAAAAGAACCTATCCATGACTAACTGAATATGAAAAAAATTTCAACAAAAAAATATTGCACTAAAAATCATGATTGAAACTTTAACTGATGGCTGCCAGATAATATCAAGAACCTTCACTCAACAAAGTCACTCTCCGTAGATGACATCATTAGAAAATAAATGCATTTAAAAGAGTGCTAAATAACCAATTTAACGTTGATGAATTAACTTTTGAAAATAATACTTATAAGATTTCATAAATGGGATCAAACAATAGCAAATAGTTTCAATAGTAACAAATGAAAACACTCTAGAAAAGAAATTAAAGTGAGAAGTTATTACTATTCACTCTCATCACTATCACAATTTTCATCATTTTTTTCATCTTCTTCATCTTCAGAGAACTCAAAATCAAATTCCTCTATCTCTTAGTCATTTTTAATAGCATAAATATCATGCTCTTGATCAATTTCAAAGTCTCATTTACAGCGTCATATATTTCCAGTTCACCATTTTCATGACGTAAGCTATGAAGTTCATCAATGATATTTGGGAGTATTGGGGTTAAATTGTCATATTTTTGGTATGGAATATTTGGAGAATCAATTTATTTCTAGCTTTTAGTTTACACACTTTCCACCAATCAAGACTATATTCCTTTTTACTGGGATATTCTGCAAAATAAACTTGTTGCGCTTGTTCAGCCAACACAAAATGTTCATAGGCATAGCTTGAGAACCTTTTCTTATTATTGATATCAATTATCCCATACTGTTTATGAACCTTACACCCTCAACCCATTGTTGGATCAAACCGATCAAATTTGAACAACATGAGAGTGATTACTTTTTGAATTTTAATTGTGATATATTTTAAATTTCATTTCATCTTCCACCTCCCACTTTCAAGTGATTCATCCCTCCATTTTTTTCCACCTCCCACCCCCCATGTCAAATTGAAACACACTTTCATTTGTTCTTTTCTTTTTCTTCTTCTTCTCCAGCCAAATTATTTATATATTCATACTATTATTGAGAATTATTGAATTATTGATAACAAAAAGAATTATTTTTTTAAGAAAATTTAAAATTTTGAAGGTATCATCAATTACACATTTTCATATAAATTTAAAATTAGAAATTATAATTTTAAAAGAATTAATTAATTTCTTAAAAATTAAAACAACTTAATCGAAATCGAATAAAAAAAACTATATGATTTTTCCTAATCATCTTGAAATCAATGAGTTTATCGAATTGTTTGAAATTTAAGAAAATATTTAGATAAAATTTTAAAATTAAAGAGAGTAAAACTAATAGTAATAAAAAAAAGGTGAAGTTGTGGTAAAATGGTGACATTGAAAGTAAGAAGCTTCAACGAATGGAGATGACAATGAATTTTTGAAAAGAAAGAAGAAAGAAAGAGAAAAATGAAAAAGTAAAAAAGTTAAAACAATAAGAAAAATAAGAAATATATTCTATAATAAAATACTTATAAAAATAACATTATAATAGTTATTTTAGGATGCTCACTCTCTTTGAGAGAGTTCACACCATGGACGAAAAATGATGTAATTATATCTATTCAAAATTGTTTAGTGGGGTAATAGGACTGTTGCAAAGTTAAGGTGTCTTTTTAAAAAATCGGGACAACTTCGATGGTGACTTTATATCTTTTCTCTTTTATAAAAGACTTTTTTGATAGATCTAAATGGGTATTTTGGACTATTATAACTATAACTACAAAATTAAGGTGGGTAATTTTGATAACTAATTCAGTTGGTAGTTAAAGAAAACAATATTAAAATTAGTAGTGGGTCATTTTACCACTTTTAGGGATAATACTCAAATACCCCCCCCCCCCCC
>NC_028639.1:27773672-27824549 GCF_001406875.1 Solanum pennellii | reverse complement strand
ATCCCCCCCCCCCCCCACCTATACCCAAATCCCTGAGACACACCTAACCTTTGATAAGGTCCTATTCCCCCCCCCAACTTTTTTTCACTTAATTGTTTACCACTTTTGTACCTGCGTGGCAATAATAATCAGAAAGGTTGAAAGCTTTGTTCAACGCGCGCTGGGCCCCATTTTTTAAATTTCTAAAATGTGAGCTATCAGCTCAATGGACTTTTACACTTCCTAAAACTCCAAAAAGTTGTCCCTTTACATTTTCAAAGTTCACTTTACCAAAAAGAAGAGAAAGAAACAGGGAAAGAAACAAGGAAAGGTTAGATTGATTTTAGTCTTCAAAAAATTGAATTCAGAAATTTTATTTCAAACTCATAGTTGATTTTCGATGTTGGATTTTGATACTTAGTCTTCATTTCAGTCATGCATGATTTCAATCGTACATCTGTGGGTTGATTTCATTCATCTAAGTCAGCAAGAATCGTGGTTGAGTTGAGTTCAAAGGTTAGTTTTTTCTTGATTTATTTTGTTTTTTGTTATTGTTATGCTTAGATTTTGTAGGGGTTATGATATGTTGTTAAATATTGGTTTCGATTTTTGAATGAAATGTATCTTCATACTTATTTTTAGGGTTTATATTATTGTACTATTAGATATAAAATTTCGTATGTAACTTGTTATTAATATATTCATATTGTTACATTTTTTATTATGGCGTATGTAACTTGTCATTCATACATTTATATGTAACGTCTTTTGAGTGTGGGTTGGTTGGGTGGTATTATATATGTGTGAGTTATGTTCTCCTTTTAAACATGCAAGAAGATAATGACAAGTTGGGTGTTGTGTTGTGTTGTATTTTGGGTTACAGTAAAATAACTTCATGTTGGGTGTTGTATTGTGTCTGTGTGGGCGTGGGGTTAAAGTTAAATAACATTATCCTAAGAAGAAAAATATATGTTGGGTGTTATGTTGTATCTGTGTGGGATTACATACCTACTTCTAAGAGGACAAAGATATGTCGAGTATTGTGTTGTTTCTCTGGGGTATTGTGTTCTGTATGTGTAGGGTTAAGTTATAGTTACAATAAAAAAAATTGCTTCAACTTGAATTGTTTTTACATTTATTTGGGTGTGTGTGTTTCTTTAGTCAATTATTGTATTCTATTAGTAACATGTACTTAATTATTATTAATGTTTATGCATATAGGTATGAGTGGGTTTACATTCATTACTTTAAAGTTGTATCATGGTGGGTCCTTATTGTATGAAGGTGATAAAGCAAGATATGTGGGTGGGTTAGTGAGTGAATATTATGATATTGATATGGATACAATATCATATTTTGAGATTAGAGACTACATTAAAGAACTACGGTATAGCCCAAATTGCAAATTTAGTATCCGGCCACCTAACAGTTGCAGCATAGGATATATTGACAATGATGATATTCTTTAGCTATGTGTAATTGTTTGCAAAGTGGGGATGCTTTGGAAGTATATGTCCACATGCCTCGAGAGGAAACTGGTGCAACTTTTAATGAAGTTGGGACCACTGAGGCTAGTGGATATAATGAAGTAGGTGAGGCTGCTTCTAATGGGGTAGATGTAACTCTAAATACTACCTCAAATATTCCTTCTACTTCAAACTCAACAGCTCCAAATACTGATCCATCAGATTCTAAAGATAGTGAATACTCTGTAAAAGGATCTGATGAATCAACTGAAGAGAGTGATGATTTTGAAGATAGTGAACTACTTGAAGATGATCAATATGGAAGTGATGTTCATGAGGAGTTGATTGAACTGAGGGCTGAGAAAAGATCCTTTCTGAGGAGGAGAAAAAGAAGGGAGAGAATTCCTGCAGATACTGAAGAAGTACCATGTGGTAATGCTGGAGCAGATCTTGGGTTTGATGAGACTGCTATCAATAAATGTACTTTAGAAGGAAGGTTGGGGGTGATGAACCATATTATGCAAGTTCTGATGCTTGTAGTTTTGAAACAAACAGTTGTCTAGAGGAAGGTCAAAAACTGAAGTTGAAATTGCCCAACACAAAAAGGAAAAAACATACCACAGAGAGAGTCAGATTTGATCCCAACATTAAGAAGATTGTGTGGCAATTGGGTATGGTTTTTAACATTGTAAAAGAGTTTAGATTGGCAGTCACTAAGTATGCAATTTAAAGAGGGGTTCAGATTGAAAAGTGTGTGAATGAGACAACTAGAGTAAGGGTGAGATGTTGCAAGGTAAATTTCAAATGGTTGTTATATGCAAGTTTGGACAAGAAGACTAATAACTTTGTTATTAAGACTTGCATGCTAGTCCATTCATGTCAAAAGGCTTTTAGGAATTGTTTGTGCAACTCTAAATTCATTGCTAGTGTTTCTAAAAAGAAAGTTATTGAACAACAAAATATCAGAGTGTTCATGTTGCAAGAGTTAATCCGGAAGAAGTATAATGTGCATGTTGGTAAGACCACAACTACAAGAGCAAGAGCTAAAATTTTGAATAAAATTATGGGTGATCATGTTAAGGAATTTTAGAGAATTCTTGATTATAAGGATGAGTTGCTGAGGTCTAATCCTGGGAGTACTTTTGTGGTGAATCTAGGTGAAGCTAATGAATCTGGTAGGCCAGTATTTCAGGCATTTTACATCTGTTTTGCCGCACTCAAAATGGCATTCATGTCAGCTAGAAAATGCATTGGTCTGGATGGTTGTTTCTTGAAGGGGGTATGCAGGGGTCAATTACTTATTGCAGTGGCTAATGATGGCAATAATTAAATGCTTCCACTTGCTTGGACTGTAGTTGAAATTGAGAACACAATAAGTTGGAGTTGGTTTATTTCTCTGTTGAAAGAAGACTTGGGATTAGCAGATGGAACAAGTTTCACCATTATGTCAGACATGCAAAAGGTAAACTTATTTTTAATTATCTGTTGGTTTATCATTTTTTCGACTTAATTATCTAATGTTTGTTGTAACTTGTAGGACTTGATATAGCTATTAAGGAGTTGTTGCCAGCTTGTGATGAAAGAAGGTGTGCTAGGCATATACTAGCAAACTGGTCAAAGAACTGGAGAGGGCTCCAAAGGAAGAAGAAATTCTAGAAGTGTGCTAGAAGTACTTTTGAAGCGGAATTCAGAGAAAATTCGCACGAGTTGTCTAAATTAGGTACTGGAGGTACAGGTATAGTGGATGACCTAATTTACTATGCTAAAGAATATTGGTACAAGGTGTATTTTAATTGTGAAGTAAAGTCTGATGCAATAGATAATAATATGTGTGAAAGCTTTAATGCTTGGATTTTGTCTGCAAGGCATAAAACCATTATTAGTATGCTTGAAGAGATAAAGATTAAGGTCATGACTAGGTTATCTAGGTTAAGTGAATTTCCAAACTCTTGGATAACCAATTTCTCTCCAATGGCAATAACAGTATTAGAACAAAATATTGATAAGTCTATGGCATGTAACATTGAGTTTAATGGAGCAACTGTCTATGAGGTTTTTGATGGATACAAACAACACACTGTATGTTTTATAAAGAGGGAGTGTAGTTGTAGATCTTGGATGTTTAAGGGAATACCATGTGCACATGCCTTAGCTGCAATGTTGCATAAACAATATGACCCACATGATTTCATTCATCCATGCTACTCTAAAGAAATGTACTTGTGACTTACTCACATTTTATACAACCTATGAATAATTTCCAATGTGGCCAGAATCATAAAAATCATCTTGTTTATCCACCAATGATAAAAGAAATGTCAGGCAGACATAGAAACTTGAGAAGGAAAGAGGTTGGTGAAACTAAAGTGTCTGGTAAACTATCTAAAACTGGACTAACTATGGCATGCAGTCTTTGCCATGTTAAAGTTAACAATAAAAGAGGTTGTCATTTACGAAGGAGTGATGGAGTTGGTTCTACTGCCGGGAACAAAGAGCTACCCCTACTTCAAATGTTGAAGAACCATTAAGTTCAAGATAGGGAAGGGGAAGACCAAAGGTACATTACTATTTTGTCACTTACTTTTAATGTTTAATCAACTTACCAATATAATATATGTTTTTTTGCAAATTAGAAGTCAACAAATATTGAGAGTAAGCCTGTTCCAAAAAGAGGGAGAGGCAGACCTAAATACACAAGTACATGTGCAAGTGGAAATGCAACTGCAACAAGGGATTCACCAACAACTACTGTACCTCCAACAACTTCAAGAACAACAAGAGCTACAGGAAGTGCAAGTGCATCAACGGATTCACCTAGAACCACTGCACCTCCTACAACTTCAAGAACACCAAGACATTAAGCAAGTGCAAGTGTAAATTGTGTTGGAGTATCATCAAGATCCAGGAGTGGTAGAGGAAGGGGTACGGGATTGGGAAGTGCAGGAAGAGGTAGTAATCACCCACTTGAAAGTTGGTTTACATGTTCTCAAGGTAGTACAACACAGGGTGTAGACCAGAACACAAATGTTGCACCAAAGGAAACTGCTACTACTAGGATAGAAAGGGTATTGAAAACACAACTCAATTTAAAAGGTCAAGAGTAACTGGAATGGGTGTGTTTCAAGATGAAAATATTTTCAGAACTTTCAATGTAAGTATTGTGATGCATTCATATTGTTTGTTCTCTAATAACTTACATATTTGTTCTCTAATAACCTTAGTTCTCTAAAAATTTTGTAGCCTGGACTGCCAAGTAGCAGAATATTAGCCAGACCAAAGAGAGTTTTGAGATCAAGTATTGTAACTGGGGATGTTGGTTTCAAACCAACAAGTGGATTGAAGTGGAAAGGAAATCAGGCAATCACAACTAGAAGGCTCCAGCAGATTAGAGATCAATCAAGGCTTTCAAATCCAAAAGCTTCCTCCTCTTGACAGCCTCGATACCCATGGAAACTATAATGTTGATATCAATGGTGTTTTATTAGTACTGTTTTGGTGGTTACTATAAGTACTATTTTGTTTCATGTTTGAAGGAAAAACAACTATTTCCTATTTTTATTGTATGTATGTATGAAATAGTACTGAAATTATGGGTACTTATGCGATGAGGAAACTTTGTTTTGCGTATGCGTTGTGACTTGTATATTCTGGGCACTTTTAGACTTTGTAATGAAAATTTCCTCTTAAGCAATGAAATTCTGGGCACGTATGCGTTGTGACTTGTATAATTCTCTCACGAATGATTAATACCTCTTGCTTTACTTCATTTTATAAATTCTAACACAAACAAATGAACATGGCAAATAGAGAATTAAGACTGTTTCAAACACAAAAAAATTCAATTTTTCATTACGATAGAGCAAATAAAGGTTTCAATACCACACAAAATTATGGCAATTTCATATGATCCTTAAACCTACCAACTTGGGTTAGAAAACAAACAAATATAACAACAAAATAAATCATCAAACAACAAAGGAATTTCCCAAAACAACAACCTTTATCTGTTTTCTTCATTTTCATCCCTTTCATCTTCTTGCTCTTTCAATTCACCCATTTCTTTTACATTGTCACCCTTCTCCTTTGAATTGATGTTGAGATTTTCATAACGATTTTGAATACTTTCACCTTCATCCAAAGGAATTTTCTCTAGTTTTGACTGTTCAATGTTGGAATTATCAAGCTGTTCCAATTGCATCTTCACACGCTCATAATTTTTTTCTAACTCCTTAATCCTATCACCAATTTTGGAAGAATAAAACGAGATCTTTCATCGGCTGTCTCTCCATCTGAGAAATTACAGTTTGTGGCCTCATAGTGAGGACAAGACCAATATTATATTCCGGGATTACGATCTCACCAAGACGTCTGTATTTGCAATAATATTCCATGCTTGCAGCGCACTTCCGCATTAATTATTGAATCATTCTCATCCATACACAACTTATTCAACTCGTATTTTGTCATAACCTTAACATTTATACACAAACATTGTGAAAAAAATCAGAATTAATAATCGACATAAAAAGGTGTAAAGAATATGATAAAATTTACTTTACCTTTTCAAATCAAGGAGGCTATTTAACTTGAATGATAATGGAGTTTTTTCAAAGATGAAGAAAACTAATAATAGAGGTTTTTTTTCAAAGATGAAGAACACTGATAGAGAGAGAAGAAGACAATTGCGTTCTTTTTGATAAACGTTAATATTTATTTTTGAGTTTTTCTCAAATTATTTTAACACGTCGCCAACTTTTATTGGTCATTGTTATCTGAAAACTTCACTCACGCGCCTTACATGGGTGAATTCACGTATATTGCCACGTAGGTACAAAAGTGGTAAACAATTAAGTAAAAAAAAGTTGGGGGAGGATAATGGACCTTATCAAAGGTTAAGTGTGTCTCAGGGATTTTGGGTATAGGATGGGGGGTATTTGAGTATCATCCCCCACTTTTATAATTAGTCATAGATAATAATTAGGGTAGTAAATAATCTATAGAATAAAGGAAAACAAAATAGTGGCGTGATTGTAGGAAACGTTGTAACGATAGTTTCAGGATTTCATGAAAATTTTCTTAGTTTGCTATAAAGTTGAATAGATGATAATGTAGGAATTTTTAAAACATTTTAGCATGTAAATCTTTATATTTTAATGTTGAATTTGAATTGAATTATGCTAGTTGTCAGTGTTGTAATTAGCTTAATGGTTGACTGAGGATTTAAATTATATTATGAGGTGGAAGCTTCGATGGCCATATGTATAGTAATTGTTGACACGTGAATGTTCATAAAAAAAATTGAGGCCAAACGTTGCTAACCATTAAGAGAGTAGTGATAGGTTAATAAAATTTAATATCTATATGTCAAAATTGGGATTGGATTATTTTTTTACATTTTGTCTTCTTTTTCGTAGTCGAGGCTACTTTGGTAGATTATAAATTAAATTTTTCGATATTTCTATAGTTATCTCGTTATGAATAAGATTTTTTATATTTTGAGATAGATAATTAAATATTATGTGGATTATATTATTTAAATATGGGAAAATGCACAAGTATCCCCTCAACCTACGCCCGAAATCCCAGAGACACACTTATACTATACTAAGGTCTATTACCCCCCTGAACTTGTTATATGTAAATTTCTATTCCTTTTCGGCCTACATGGCACTAGCTTGAAAAAAAAGTCAACCAACATCGGCCCACAAGATAGTTCCACGTAGACCAAAAAGGGATAGAATTAATAAAATAAGTTCAAGGGGGTAATAGGACCTTTGTATAGTATAAGTGTGTCTCTGAGATTTCGGGCATAGGTTGAGGGGGTACTTGTACATTATCCCATTAAATATCATTAAGGTTATGTGACTTGGAGGAATTAAGACTTACTCATAGCCTTGAATTTAAGAAATATCAGAGTTGACATATTAATTGATGTCAAGATTAGGGACTTGAATATAGATTTGTGCTTGATATTTTTGTGATTTAGTCCAGAAGTATATCAATATGAATGTCTATGGACTCTTTCTTTTTATAAATATTGTATACATGATAGATTATTGGAAACTTGAGGCATTAAGGAAAAGAAAAGCATTGGGAAAATAGCTTGCTTCACTTGGTTCTTCAGTCGAGGTAATTTATGGTTTACTTTATGTGATAGAGAGACCCTTAATAATAATAGTCATTAAGTGATATTGTGAAATGTTCTATGTACTTGGTTATTTTGGTTTGGGTAATTAATGTTTGTGATTGGTCCTAAATCCCAAGACCTCGAAACCCTTAATCTCAACTTCTTGTATTAAAGTGATGCCTTGAATAAAGAAGGTTTGGTGAAATGTTGAAAATGGAATTGAAAGTGATGAAAATTAATGATGAATTAACTATGTGTTTGGATTGGGTATCACGAGTCGGCGTGATAGTACTGGATTGGGTGTCATATTCTGACATGATAACATTAAAGGAAAACATATTAAAACAACTTAATATACTTAATCATAAAGAACTCAATTCTCAAAAGAGCTTGGTGTGGAGGCATGAGTCCTCATGTGTGTTCTTGATATTGTTAATTGATTATTACTTACTTTAGTGTTTTTATCACTTGTTCATGTTATTTGTTGTTTGCCTCTTGCTAAGTGTCATAGTTTATTTTATACTATTACTTATTACATATTAGTTCTTATTTTAAGTTGACCGATGATATGTACTCAATATATGTTTCCCTGTACTGACCCCTATTGACATCCCTAAACGGTGCAACATCACGTTGACTTAAATAATAATCAATTTTAAACAAATAAAATGAATATTAAAAGAAATGTACCAAACATAACCAATGTCATCTAAGAAATGCAATTTGAAAAACAATAATGATTTAATAAATAAAATGAACAAATATTTGAATGTATACAATCTAATGTGACCAAAAATTAATATAAACAGAATAAACCGATAAAAGTTTTAATATCTTGAGAAATAAGGATAATTATCAACAAATTGCATTAATATTGCAAAACATGTGTCACGACCCAAGGGTTCCCCCTAGATGTAACATGGCGTATAGAAATTGGAAAACAAACCACTTAGCTCTCATAACTAAATAAATAGAACAAAATGAGCAAAACAATATCCAAGTCCAAAACATTTTATAAAGAAAAGCGGAAGTCTAGACACTTTGCCTCATAATAGTCATCTATTACAATAGAATGAAATTGATTTATCCCATATATCATGTCCAAAATAGAAATACATGAAAGAAACTGAAATACAATAAAACTCCATCACCCAAGACATGAAGACGACCAAAGTTCGGAAATCAATCAAACTCGACACTAGCCCCTAACCTGATGACTCTAACTGTCGAACCTTGCATTGGGGGGAAATGTAGGAAAGAGTATGTATTAGTAAAAAACAATGTAGCAAGTATGATAGTTATGAAAAAAATTTAAAAGATGCTAAAAGGGTCATTTCATTTCATGATATGCAATTGATCAAACTAAAACATAATATAAGAGGGTTAGAAATCAGAAGTTATAAAACCATGGTCAATGTAAGATAAAATCATCTTTAATACCTTTGAACTTATATGTATACTTCTTGAAGTAACCTTAGTTTATTATTTATCTTTTTATTGTGGGAATAAGCCTTAACCGACGTTGAGACCATGTGAACTATAACATGATCACCCGGTGTCTCCCACACCAAAAAGGATTGTCCTACTTGTCAAAGGTAGAACGATGAACTTCTAGCTTAAGTAACTACAACAAAAACAACTTTTAGCAGAAATAAGCATTGACATTAATATAGAGTGCTAAAGTTTTTATCAACATTAGTTAAGCGTCATTAGAACCAATTTGCTAAAGGCTTTAGAGACATATACAAAGAGTGCTAATTGCCGCTAAAAATACATATTTAGCGGCAACTAAGAATTAATTGCCACTAATAATCAATATTGACATAGGAAGTGGATCCACTAGCTAAATATCCTATGGGGACTCGTAGTTTATGGGATAAGAAGATTGTTACTAGAAATTTGGTCTCTACTATGTGAGAGCTTCCATCTCAATTGATTGCTTGTAGAAATTCGATCTCTACTACTGTCACATCCGGGAATACCCCCTAGATGTAACCGGCGTCGGCGTCCTCTTTGAGGGCTAAGACTAGCCTCTTAGCTCACATCATTACATTCATAGGTCAAATTTAGCGGATAATTTAAAACTTTTCATTGCTTCTACTCGGAGGTTTACATAGACCTCTACATACACATAGTGTATGTATATCGAGTATACATAGACCCTTCATATAGGAATATTACTCAGTCTTCTACTTTTATTGCACATAGATATATATAACATAGTTTCAAAATAGTCGTCTCATCTCACAACCATCTAATAAGAGTATATCAAACTGGGCCTAGCCCATACATCAATGAAACACGACCACATATAGGTCATACAATGTATAATATTCAAATGAAAAGGAAAGAAACATAAGATTCTTGAACGCCTAAAGCAACATCATAGGCTTGATAGTGGAATCGCCCTCGGAAAGTAAGGACCTTCCCTACTTGGATGATTAAGAAATCCAAGTCTTATTTAAGTTGTCTCCAAAATCTCTTCAACGACCGAAACCTAAAATGTTGGGGAAATGGAAGAAATGGGGTTAGTAGACCAATTATACTGAGTATGAGACCATATGCACACATATCATGAAAACATGCTAACAGGGACATTTCATTCAGTATGCACTTTACTTTGAAAACCTTTATGCACATTCAACAAGACTATACCAAATCACTTAGGCATATTCATTAAGTCATAGGCATGTACATCACAAGACCAACAACATCAAAACTACTAAATTCGACATGCATGTCATGTAATTGAATATGTAGTCAAGTAACTCTATCATCAAGTCATAAATAACAAGCAGCATGAATAAGAGTACATTTCATCATAACCAAAGCAAGACAACTACCCAATAACCCTTATCTAGTCAACAAGTGCAATGACCAAGCAAAGCCCCATAATCTTTCTTAATCAAGTGACCCAACAAGAATCATGATCAACATCCTACTTCACATAACATAGCATTTAAGAGTACATATCATCTTACTTTAACAATGTAGACCAACACATATTCATAAGTGAAACTAATCAATATATAGTATCAAAAATGTGAAAGTTCATCATTTACATATCATGTACCATTACAAGCATATTCGTACATAAGAACATCCTCCTAAGGTTTCGCTCAAGGCAGACTAGTACAAGGCATAGGTAGAGTCCCATACCCTACTTAAGCTAATTCAACCTCTCAAGTCACCCTATTTAGTTTGTACTTCATTACTTATTTTAGTTTAGGAAATACTTGCCTTAACTGACATAGACCACAAGAGCTAAGTGTGGAATCTGATGTTCTAAAACCTTACACCGAAAGAAAAAGGTTTACCGGCCAAAGTAAAACCAAACATAAACATAGCTTTACAGGTGGATCCACTAGCTAGTCTTCCTATGGGGGCAACATAGTTCAAGAACTAAGAGATAGGTATAATCCCTCTACATACCAGTTGGCAATTGGGGCCTCCTCTCATGGGAATCCAATGTATAAGTATCCCTCATAGGGGAGTCAACACCTCTTATGGAACTATAGGGTGAATCTTCCTCTATGGGAAGCCACCTCTCCCATTTTCAAGTTAACTCGGTGCTAAGCCAAGTCCCTATTTGAAATGTATTTAATGTCTTTATTAATCATCATACCTTATTGTAGGTCATAGGGTCTAATCCTTGTATATTCATTATCATATCTCAATAATAATTGAATGAGTATAATCCTTTCATTACAAATTCATATAAGTGAGGTTAGCACATTGATATATCACTTCATAATAAGGCACATTAGTAAATCATTCACCATCCTTATAAACTTTACATCTTAAGCCAACACCTCAAAAACCATATCAAGACATTTCAATTCAACATCATACCACCGTATCAATCCTAATACAAGGCATACTCCAATGCAAAATGATGACTTAATCACAATTAACCATTGTTTGAAGTAAATAATAGGGATCACAAGACTTACCAAGTCTCCTTCATAATTCATCATCAAGGTCATACCATCAACCCTTAATCAACCCAATTAGGGTATAACATCATCATAATTCAATGATCAACATGATAACAAGGCAAAAAATCACTACATCACAATTCAATACTACTTCATAGCTTAAGACAAGATACTTAGGTCAAACTCACAACCTACTTCATAACCTAGATCAACTTCTCAAGAACTAGCATGATAGGACTATAAATCACTCTAATTCATTCATGATTAGTATAACCACATCATCTAGTAGTAATTCAACCAATAACCACATCAATTGAACCAATATAAAATAATTCATATTAAGATCATAACCTAGGGTTAAGGGGTAAAGGTCATCTACTACAAACTAGAACAAACCATCAAGATATATCATAATTAAGTTATAATACATTTTAATATATTCATAATATCCAAAATAAATCATAAATAAATCAATTCATAACATAATTTTCGAGATTGGAAAAGACCCACTTGAAAACCCAACTTTTGAAATCAAATTGATGGAACCCTTTGAGGAAAGAATTCTCAAAAGGTGAAAGAGATCCCATACCTTGCTAATAGATGAAGATTGATGTTTAAACTTGACTTTTTTCATCCATTAAACCCTCCCCTAGCTTGGTTTTAATGGAGTTCTTCACTAGAGAGAGAAAGAAGAGAGAAGGAAGAGATTTTGGGTTTGTGAGTTATGAGAGCTTATATTAGTTTGATGGGGTTAGGGTCTTTATATGGGGTGTTAATTAACTCAATTAGACTCCCCTTAATCCCCAACAAATGACCTAACCCATTGATTAATTAATTGGAACTAACTAAAAACGTGCTGAAAAGTCAGGCCCTTACAGACGAGACCTCGACCAACGGTCCGTCTCTGAGTCGACGACTCCTACCCCTTCCGTACTGCACTTCGTCAATGAGTTCAAAGAGTATTCCAAATGGACATTTATCCAAAATTTCAAAGTGTTGGTCGACAGATGGCATAGACGCCCCGTCGATCCACACACGCTACGTCGACTCCCCTCGTGGGTGCACACTGCCCAGGCAGTGCTTTGACCCCAAAATGAAAGGGTCCTCCTCAAGGGCCCTTGGTTGGTGGTTGGGGAGTCGTACCCAAACGTTTCAACTATGAACCAACTTAAAAACATGTTAGACACCCTTACACCAATTTTCATCATTTTTCGACTTCTAAAAGCTAGTCAAATAGGCTAAGGCACGCTAGTACCTCCTTGAACTAGTTCCCGAATGTCATAGACGTTCTTGGACGTTTTGGTTTCTAGGCTTCCTAAATGACTTATATTCATTAGAATGGAAATTAAAATAGTGTCTACACCTTATGACATTTACATTAGTCTCTAGAACACGTCTTGGATTTTTAAAATGTTACAACTACGGGAGAGCTTCCATCTAATATCAATATCCACATGGTGCTAAGCATAAATGCCACCGAGTATTCAATTAAGTCTTGACTTATCTCATGTTCCAAGGAAAGGTATCCTTCGATAACCAATAAAAGCTGAAGACATCCATGATCTTTTTATAATAGCTTTTAAGGCCCACATTCATTCACTTTATGCTAGAGATTCCCTACTACTAATAGAAACAATTCTGAAATTGTGGCCTATGATAATTGATGGAATTCCGTATACATACTAATCAATACCTAATTTAGGAAAATAGCCCAAAAAGCATTGAAGGAAAATCTAGATGTCTTTCATGTCATGTGGCCAAGATTAATAGAACATATAGACACTTTCCTCTATAAGTTTTCTTGCGTCATAAACATACCTTCATGAACATGCATTTTTTCCACAATTCACAAGCTTTACCATAGTTTAGAAGTTAATGCATCTTCAAATTCATTTCTATAACTTTCATAAAGAGAAGATAAGCATATTTTCATAATTCATCTTCCTTATTTCAAAACTATAACAATCCAAAAAATCGAATAAATAGGTACTTAAGGTGATTTAATTATTAGTTAAAAATCTAAAATTTTAAGGGCATAATGGTCCTTTCACTTATTAATTAAAATAAATCATATTTGTATTAATTTAAATTAAATCCTATTTTACTAAGTCTTGAATTAAGACTCCTAAACCTATGCTAACACTCTCCTAATCAAGTTTATCACCTCTCCACATTCAAAAGAAAAAAAAACCTCTCTTGTTCTCTCTGCCAAGAATAACGTGAAGAACAGAAAGTTTAACCAAGTTTCTTCACACTTGAAGAACTCACACGAATTTTTTTAAAAAAAACGTTAATTACAAGCTAGGCCTACGGAGGTTTGTCAGTCGAAGTGGTGTTGACATTTAGAGGATTGGACGTGATTCTGGAGGAGGATTGGGCCAGCAACATCAGTGTTTCCACATCGATTAAGGTATGGGTTTCTTCTCTCTTGGTAACTTTCCCAAGCGACCCCTTAAGGTTCAAGATATTCATTCCGAAAACTAGGGTTGTTCCCTTTGTATGTCCTTGTCACTAGCTCCCAATGAATTTTAGGTTGGGTATGATTGCTGGTAGATTTAGGTGTATATTATGTTTTCGTGATGAATATGATTATGTTTGTGTAGTTGGAATCGTATGAAAGGTAACCATGTTTTTTTTTTGAAATTATGTGCAAGTGTGTGTGTGTGTAAGTATGTTACGGTGAATGAGGTTCTCTGTGTAATGCTCCAAAATTTTAATGTATTATGGTTGTATATTTTTCGTGAATAAAATGAGGTAAGGTGTGAAGTTCACATGAAATTATATGTGGCTTGATTGAAGGTGAAATTCTTGGCTAAACGAATCTATGAAAATGTACCTAAAATGTTATAAATGAACCATGAAATTTCCTTAAGAACTAATGTGAAATTTGATGAAAAAGGTGCAGAAAAATCGTGAAATAAATTTCCAGAATCTGGAAATAGGCTTTCGAAAGAATCTGGAAATTTTTGGACGTCAAAGAAATAAAAAATAACAATAATAATAAGTGAGGCCTGCAGGGATCGAACCCAGTACCTCACTACAGCATGCCTTAATAAATTAATTAAAAGGGAATGTGTTAAGTGGGGTTCGAACTGGGGTCGGGGGCTCCAGCGAATTTTGCCAAAAAAAAAGGTGAAGGAGCTAAGGAGAATCGAACCCCTCAGCCGCTGGTCTGCGCGGGGGAGGAAAAGAAAGGGAAAAGAAACTGGGGCTGGGGAGAATCGAACACGCGACCTGGGGGGAGGAGGAGGAGGAAAATTTATTAAGTAAATAAATGGGAGGCGTGGGATTCGAACCCACGACGTCCAGCTATGCGCGAAGGAGAGGAAGAATTGGGGAAAAAGGAGACGCAAAGCGTGGGAATTGATCCCACGACCTCAAGGCTGAAGAAAGGGTGAGATTAATTAAGAAAAGAAGTGAAGTTGTGGGGGATCGAACCCCCAACCCTTAGGTTAACTAAGAGTAAAATTAAAATAGAAAATTAACTCTTTCATGTAATTGTTGAGATTTAATTTAGAATTCTAATTAAAATAGAAAAGTAATTCTTTCATGTAAATGTTGAGATTTAATTTAGAATTCTAATTACAATAGAAAATTAATTCTTTCATGTAAATGTTGAGATTTAATTTAGAATTATAATTAAAATAGAAAATTAATTCTTTCATGTAAATGTTGAGATTTAATTTAAAATTCTAATTAAAATAGAAAATTAATTCTTTCATGTAAATGTTGAGATTTAATTTAGAATTCTAATTAAAATAGAAAATTAATCCTTTCATGTAAATGTTGAGATTTAATTTAGAAGTCTAATTAGAATAGAAAATTAATCATTTCATGTAAATGTTGAGCTTTAATTTAGAGTTCTAATGTTATGAATATTAGAAATAAAATCAAAGAAAAATATAAATGATATCCAAGTGATTCAAGATTTGGGTTCCCGTGCCCAGACTTTCGTATTGATACATAAGTCATACGTGAGTAAAATATTCATGAATAACGCCATCTACTTAGATCAAAAATCAAGATTTTGACATATATACAAGATACATAAGTCTTGTAATACATAATCTTAGGAAAGTAAGAATCACTAAGCGAACTATGAATGAATCCCCATGGCTTGTATGTGTAGACACATAAGTCTAACATACGTTCAAAAATAAGTGAACCTAAGATGTATGTAATGAAATGATGAACCTTAGGAGGGTTAAGTACGAGTGCAAGATACACTAATTGGACAAGTTCATCGGCATATGATGACATGAACTATGAAATGAAGAAATGAACATTCACATAAGAAGCGGTGAGTAACTATAGAAAACAGGTGCTAATGATGAAGAATGTGGTGACAACATGATATGCGGCTAATGTATACGATGAGAGTAATCTCAAATGAGCCTAAGTAAATGTTACCAATACGTACTCACCAATGAGAGTGTAAAATAATGAAGAGACCAGTCTCAATGAACACTCTAATTAAAATATTGAGTTTAAAACACTTAATACTAGTGATGAGATGAGAAATCATCAAATGAGCTATGTTTTCGTCATACTAGAAGCCAGCTTCCATGATGTATGAGTTGAATGTAATGGAACTTTATACCGAGCACTGATATGCTAGCTATGAGCTATGATGCCTTCTTTCGGGAAGGACAAAAGTTCACATAACTCTCATGAGATGAGACTGTCTGGCTTGCCGGGTATGGATGAGCTAGATTCAGGTAATGACATTAGGTTATTCCTGATCATTGGACAGCAGACCAGATGAAAGTCTTAAACTACATCCTAGGTATAGCTGGTGTTCACACTGGCTTATGAATGAACTTAAATGAAGTACGTATGAATGAATGAAGCAGACTCTGTGTTTGCTAAAGAAGGTTCCCTAGTTGAGGTCCCATATGTTGAGCCCTCATTTTGGAAAGTCTTAATGTCAATTCCATGATAAAAGGGTCTCATGGCATATGAATGAATAATATGAAAGAAGCTATGTGTTATATGTTATGTGCTATGATATGTTCTATATGAAGATTTTAAGTGTTGTGTGCAATACGATAATTCTAATGATGCATGTTACTCTCATGGCATAACTTTCCAAATCTCAATTTGGCAAGTCTACTGACTTGACTTCCAAAAATCATGTCGTTAGGAAAGAGCTATTCTTTATCATGCATGTCCTTGGTGTGTGCTAGCATATACCCATACTTAGTACAAGTGTGTACTAATTCCATACAAACATCAATTTTTAGGTGCAGGCACAGGTGGGTGGTAGAGATACATGTTCGCTGTTGCAGCTATCCGGACGTCAGCATTCATCCGGAGTTTGGTAGGTCCTCATGCTTTCGAGGATGCTACTATTTTACATTCTAGCGTAGTTTTAGAGTTGAGCTATTGGAGCATATTCCACTAGCGTTTCTTTCTTGTTTAAGTTCAGACTTTGTATTGGTGCTAATTTGGCCATTATACAATTAATACTTAAGGAATTATTTCTTTCAGTTGATTATCTCTTTAATGTTAGATGGGGGATGATGAGTGATTATGAAATGTTAACAATGGTTAGCAAGCATGTTTAAAGAATCAAAAGTTTCAAATTTTTCGCTAAAATTAACCTATGTAAAGTAAGGATGACGTAAGTAGGCTTGTTTGCGACCTCTGAGAGGTCAACGACGTCGGTCTCGTCTGGGGTCTAGATTCCAGTCGTGAAAAAGTTGGTATCAGAGCACTACGTTAAATTTAGAGAATAATTAGTTCACATCAACCACATTGAGTAGTTTCTAAGTCATGGTAGTGAAGTGAGCCACTATCTTGGATTAGAGACTGCATGATGCGTAGGAAAAATTTTTCTTCTTCTGATCTTGTCATGCTTTTCCTAATGTATGATCTATTGGTGTTATGAACGTGTCTAATATCAATCCTTGTTGTTTTTAGAGAATGAACACTTGGAGGACTAAGGGTCTGCGGAGAGGAGGAGCAGCAGCTAGGGTTAATCAGAATCCACCCCAGGCTCCAGCTGAAGGAGTGGCCATGCCGGTTAACCCAGCTGGGTTGACTGATGTTGAGGTGATGGAATCTCTAGCCCAGATGGCACAGGCCATCACGATGCAGGCTCAGGCTATGACTTTCCAAGTCAACCGGCAGGATGTTCAGAGGGAGAACCCACTGGTTCGCAGCATGGATGATAGACTACGAGATTTCACGAGGATGAATCCTTCTATATTCATAGGGGCTAAGACTTCAGAAGATACTCAAGCGTTTATAGACGAGGTACATAAGAACTTGGTGGCCATGGGGGACACTGATATTGAGAAAGCTGAGCTGGCTTCCTACCAGCTCAAGGATGTTTCACAGACTTGGTGCAAGATGTGACAAGATAGTCGTGTCTTAGGTGGAGTGCCAGTCACATGGGAGTTGTTCTAGACACCATTTCTGGAGAGATTCTTCCCACGAGATATGAGGGATGCCAAGGTTGAGGAGTTCATCAACCTTAAACAAGGCTTTATGACGGTCAAGGAGTATTCCCTGAAGTTTGTTAAGCTATCAAGGTATGCTACTTCCCTGGTTTCGAACAGCAGGGATGAGATGAGCAGGTTCCTCACGAGAATCAATGGAGACTTGGAGGAGGAGTGTCGGTCTGCGATGCTCCAGATAATATGGACCATTCCAAGTTAATGGTGCATGTCCAGCAATTAGAGGACAGCCGCAAGAGGAGAGGTGTTCGTGATGTTAGGAGGCCTAGGACTCAAGATCAGTCAGGTCCCAGCCATGGAGGCCATAGAAACAATTTTGGCATCCGTGAGCAGCCCAGATTCAAGAAGGAACAATAGAGTTCTTGGAATTCTAACCCTCAGAGGAATACAACACCTAGAGGAGGCAGACCTGAACCCAAGAGGGGAAATGGAGGCGAGATGCAGCGTCCTGAGAAGAACTGTGCTAAGTGTGGCCGAGCTCACAGTGGAGAGTGCAGACAGGGCACTAATGCCTGCTTCAGTTGTGGTAAGAGTGGACACATGGTCAGAGACTGTCCATAGAACAGAGGTCAGGCTGGAGGTGATGCTCAGCCTAGGCCTAACCCACAGAGTGCAGCAGCAGCCAAGCCTCCCAAGAGGAACAGATTATATGTCCTGAAGGGCAAGGAGGAGCAGGAGAAGTCCGCTGATGTGGTCACAGGTATGCGGCAAGTATTCTCCACTTCTACTTATGCTTTACTTGATCCAGGGTCTATGCTTTCCTTTGTGACTCCTCTTCTTGCGCTTACTTTTGAAATACTAAATGAAGTTCTGCATGATCCTATAGTGGTTAGTACGCCTTTAGGAGAAAATGTAAGAACTGATAGGGTATACAAGGATTGCCCAATAGTTGTAAGTGTTAAGACTATGTGTGCAAACTTGATTGGGTTACCCATGCATGATTTTGATATTATTCTTGGCATGGACTGGCTTCACAGTTGTTATGCTTGCTTGGACTATCGTAGTAGAGTGGTGAGATTTCGCTTCCCTGATGAAGAAGAGTTAGTCTGGGAGGGGTACAATTTGAGTCATCCTAATCCCTTGATTTCAAATCTTAAGGCTAATAAAATGATATCCAAGGGGTTATTATGTCATCTTGTGAGTATTAATGATTTAAATCATGACATTCCTTTCATAGACTCAGTGCCCGTAGTGAATGAGTTCGTAGATGTGTTTCCTGAAGATTTGTCTGGAATCCCTCCCCTTCGAGAGATTGACATTGGTATTGTCTTAGAACCCGATACTAAACCAATCTCGATTCCTCCATATATAATGGACCCAGCAGAACTCAAAGAGTTGAAGCTGCAGTTAAAGGATCTCACTGATAATGGTTTCATCCAGTCGAACATATCCCCGTGGGGCGCTCCACTGTTGTTTGTAAAGAAGAATGATGGGACCCTTAGAATGTGTATCGATTATCGGCAGCTCAACAAAGTCACTATAAAGAATAAGTATCCGCTTCCCAGAATTAATGATTTGTTCGACCAGCTCCACGGGTGTAGTTTCTTCTCTAAGATTGATCTTCGTTCAGGGTATCATCAGCTTAGGGTTAGGGATGGAGATGTTCCAAAAACATTCTTTCGAACCCGTTATGGTTATTATGAGTTTTTGGTTATGTCGTTTGGTCTCACGAATGCACCTGCTTCATTTATGGATCTCATGAATAGAGTCTTCCGTGAATACCTTGACTCTTTCGTCAAAGTATTCATAGATGACATTCTCGTCTACTCTAAGACCAAGGAAGAGCATGAACAACATTTGAGACTAACCTTGCAGGTACTTAGACAGCATCAATTGTATGCCAAATTCAGCAAGTGTGAATTATGGCTGAGGTCAGTGACCTTCCTGGATCATGTTGTGTCCGATCAAGGTGTAGAGGTGGACCCCAGAAAGACTGAAGCTGTTAAGAACTGGCTAAAGCCTCTTACTCCCACCGATATCCATAGATTTCTAGGATTGGCTGGTTACTACCGCAGGTTTGTGGAGGGATTTTCTTCCATCGCTGCCCCACTTACAGCTTTGACGAAGAAGAAATCCAAGTTTGAATGGACAAAGACTTGTGAGAAGAGTTTTCAGGAGCTCAAGGACAGACTTACTTCAGCTCCGGTGCTTACTTTGCCTAAGAGTGGCAAGAATTACACTGTCTATTGTGATGCATCGAGGGTTGGTTTGGGATGTGTTCTTATGCAGGCTCGTAAGGTGATAGCCTATGCTTCCAGACAGCTCAAGGTTCATAAAAAGAATTATCCGACTCATGACTTAGAGTTGGCAGCTGTAGTGTTTGCATTGAAGCTGTGGAGGCATTATCTGTATGGAGTGCATTTGGATGTGTTCACGGATCATGAGTTTCCAGTACGTGTTCACACAAAGGGAGTTGAATCTACATCAGTGTAGATGGTTGGAGCTATTGAAGGATTATTACATGAATGTGCACTACCATCCAGGTAAGGCTAATGTTGTGGCTGATGCTTTGAGGAGGATGAGCATGGGGAGTACAGCCCACATTGAGGACGAGAAGAAGGAGTGGCAAAAGAGGTACACAAAATGGACAGACTGGGGGTGCGGTTGGTTGACTCTACTAGTGGGGGTGTTTCAGTTCACCCTAGTTCTGAATCATCCCTGATAGTTGAAGTCATGAAGGGTCAGCATCTTGATCCTGTGGTGTTGGAGCTGAAGGACTCATTGTTGTTAAAAAGGAATGAGTCTTTCGCTTGAGGGGATGATGGCATACTTAGATACCAGGACAGGCTGTGTACCAGGTGTGGATGATTCACGGAACAGGATTGTGGCAGAGGCCCATGGTTCCAGATATTCTATACATCCAGGTTCTACCAAAATGTATCATGATCTTAAGTAGATTTATTGGTGGGATGGCATGAAGAAGGACATCGCAGAATATGTGGCTAAGTGTCCTAATTGTCAGCAGGTTAAGGCAGAGCATCTTAAGCCTGGTGGTCTGACTCAGATTATTGAGGTTCCGACTTGGAAGTGGAAGGCCATTAATATGGATTTCGTGGTTGGTCTTTCGAGGACTAGGAGGCAGCATGACTCCATATGGATTATTGTGGACAGATTGACTAAGTCTGCCCACTTTATCCCTGTTAAGTCTACTTACAGAGCCAAGGATTATGCGAGACTCTACATTGATGAGATTGTGAGATGGCATGGTATTCCTTTGTCTATCATTTCAGATAGAGGAGCTCAGTTTACTTCACATATTTGGAGATCTTTCAAGAAAATCTTGGGCACGCAGGTAAAACTTAGCACTGCCTTTCATCCTCAGACAGATAGGCAGGCAGAGCGCACCATTCAAACATTGGAGGACATGTTAAGAGCGTGTGTGATTGACTTCAAAGGTAACTGGGATGACCATCTGCCTTTGATAGAGTTCTCGTATAATAATAGCTATCACTCCAGCATTGGGATGGCACCGTTTGAGACATTGTATGGTAGGAGGTGTAGATCTCCAGTTGGGTGGTTCGAGGCTGGAGAGTCATCCATTTTGGGTCCAGAGATCATTCATGAGGCCTTGGAGAAAGTTAGAGTGATTAGGGACTGGTTGGCTACTGCTTACAGTCGACAGAAATCATATGTAGACAACATAAAGCGTCCCTTAGAATTTAATGTTGGTGACCAGGTTTACTTGAAGATATAGCCTATGAAAGGGGTGATGAGATTTGGCAAAAAGGGGAAGCTGAGTCCGAGGTATGTGGGGCCATATGAGATACTACAGCGTGTGGGTGAGGTGGCCTATGAGTTAGCATTGCCTACGGAGCTAGCTTCTGTTCATCCAGTCTTTCATATCTCTATGTTGAAGAAGTGCCTGGGTGATCCAGCATCAATCCTACATGTTGAAGGTCTGGGGATTGGTGAAGACTTGTCTTATGAGGAGGTACCTGTTGAGATCTTAGACAGACAGGTCAAGCGGCTGAGGAACAAGGATATTGCCACAGTGAAGGTATTGTGGAGAAATCATCTTGTTGAGGGTGTTACGTGGGAGGTTGAGGACGACATGAGATCCCGCTATCCTCATCTTTTTATCTCTTAAGGTTAGGCTTCCTACTCGCAAGGCTATAGTTCCTTATCTCTTTGTGTTTTGTTGCTATTGGCTGACTCTGCATAGCGATTAAGTTATGATCTGATTGGCATTACGATGTGTAATGGTAGTGTCCTTCAGGGACGAATGTTCCTAATGGGGGGATAATGTAACAATCATAAAAATCGAATAAATAGGTACTTAAGGTGATTTAATTATCAATTAAAAATCTGAAATTTTAAGAGCATAATGGTCCTTTCACGTATTAATTAAAATAAATCAGATTTGTATTAATTTATATTAAATCCTATTTGACTAAGTCTTGAATTAAGACTCCTAAACCTATGCTAACACTCTCCTAATTACGTTTACCACCTCTCCACGTTCAAAAGAAAAAAAAAGAAACCTCTCTTGTTCTCTCTGCCAAGAATAACGTGAAGAACAGAAAGTTTAACCAAGTTTCTTCACACTTTGAAGAACTCACAAGAATTTTAAAGAAAAACAACGTTTATCACACGTTAGGCCTACGGAGGTTTGTCCGTCGAAGTGGTGTTGACATTTAGAGGGTTGGACGTGATTCAGGAGGAGGTTTGGCGCAGCAACATCAACGTTTGAACATCGATTAAGGTATGGGTTTCTTCTCTCTTGGTCCCTTTCCCAAGAGACCCCTTAAGGTTCAAGATATTCATTCCGAAAACTAGGGTTGTTCCCCTTTGTATGTCCTTGTCACTAACTCCAAAGGAATTTTAGGTTGAGTATGATTGCTGGTAGATTTAGGTGTATATTATGTTTTCGTGATGAATATGCTTATGTTTGTGTACTTGGAATCATATGAAAGGCAACCATGTTTTTTTTTTGAAATTATGTGCAAGTGTGTGTGTGTGTAAGTATGTTACGGTGAACGAGGTTCTCTGTGTAATGCTCCAAAAGTTTAATGTATTATGGTTGTATATTTTTTGTGAATAAAATGAGGTAAGGCGTGAAGTTCATATGAAATGTTATGTGGCTTTATTGAGGGAGAAATTCTTGGCTAAACGAATCTATGAAAATGTACCTAAAACGTTATAAATGAACCATGAAATTTCTCTAAGAACTAATGTGAAATTTGATGAAAAAGGTGCAGAAAAATCGTGGAATAAATTTCCAGAATCTGGAAATAGACTTTAAAAAGAATCTGGAAATTTTTGGACGTCAAAGAAATAAAAATGATAATAATAATAATAATAAGTGAGGCCTGCAGGGATCGAACCCAGGACATCGCTATAGCATGCCTTAATAAATTAATTAAAAGGGAATGTGTTAAGTGGGGTTCGAAACTGGGGTCGGGGGCTCCTGCGAATTTCGCCAGAAAAAAAAAGGTGAAAGAGCTAAGAGGAATCGAACCCCTTAGCCGCTGGTCTGCGCGAGGGAGGAAAAGAAAGGGAAAAAGAAATTGGGGCTGGGAAGAATCGAACACGCGACCTGGGGGAAGGAGGAGGAGGAAACTTTATTAAGTAAATAAATGGGAGGCGTGGGATTCGAACCCACGACCTCCAGCTATGCGCGAAGGAGAGGAAGAATAAGGGAAAAAGGAGAGGCGAGGCGTTGGAATCGATCCCACGACCTCAAGGCTGAAGAAAGGGCGAGATTAATTAAGAAAAGAAGTGAAGTTGTGGGGGCTCGAACCCCCAACCCTTCGGCTAACTAAGAGTAAAATTAAAATAGAAAATTAACTCTTTCATGTAAATGTTGAGATTTAATTTATAATTCTAATTTAAATCGAAAATTAATTCTTTCATATAAATGTTGAGATTTAATTTAGAATTCTAATTAAAATAGAAAATTAATTCTTTCATGTAAATGTTGAGATTTAATTTAGAATTCTGATTAAAATAGAAAATTAATTCTTTCAAGTAAATGTTGAGATTTAATTAAGAATTCTAATTAAAATATTAATTCTTTCATGTAAATGTTGAAATTTAATTTAGAATTCTAATTAAAATAGAAAATTAATCCTTTCATGTAAATGTTGAGATTTAATTTAGAATTCTAATTAAAATAGAAAATTAATTCTTTCATGTAAATGTTGAGATTTAATTTAGAATTCTAATTAAAATAGAAAATTAATTCTTTCATGTAAATGTTGAGATTTAATTTAGAATTCTAATTAAAATAGAAAATTAATTCTTTCATGTAAATGTTGAGATTTAATTTAGAATTCTAATTAAAATAGAAAATTAATTCTTTCATGTAAATGTTGAGATTTAATTTAGAATTCTAATTAAAATAGAAAATTAATTCTTTCATGTAAATGTTGAGATTTAATTTAGAATTCTAATTAAAATAGAAAATTAATTCTTTCATGTAAATGTTGAGATTTAATTTAGAATTCTAATTAAAATAGAAAATTAATTCTTTCATGTAAATGTTGAGATTTAATTTAGAATTCTAATTAAAATAGAAAATTAATTCTTTCATGTAAATGTTGAGATTTAATTTAGAATTCTAATTAAAATAGAAAATTAATTCTTTCATGTAAATGTTGAGATTTAATTTAGAATTCTAATTAAAATAGAAAATTAATTCTTTCATGTAAATGTTGAGATTTAATTTAGAATTCTAATTAAAATAGAAAATTAATTCTTTCATGTAAATGTTGAGATTTAATTTAGAATTCTAATTAAAATAGAAAATTAATTCTTTCATGTAAATGTTGAGATTTAATTTAGAATTCTAATTAAAATAGAAAATTAATTCTTTCATGTAAATGTTGAGATTTAATTTAGAATTCTAATTAAAATAGAAAATTAATTCTTTCATGTAAATGTTGAGATTTAATTTAGAATTCTAATTAAAATAGAAAATTAATTCTTTCATGTAAATGTTGAGATTTAATTTAGAATTCTAATTAAAATAGAAAATTAATTCTTTCATGTAAATGTTGAGATTTAATTTAGAATTCTAATTAAAATAGAAAATTAATTCTTTCATGTAAATGTTGAGATTTAATTTAGAATTCTAATTAAAATAGAAAATTAATTCTTTCATGTAAATGTTGAGATTTAATTTAGAATTCTAATTAAAATAGAAAATTAATTCTTTCATGTAAATGTTGAGATTTAATTTAGAATTCTAATTAAAATAGAAAATTAATTCTTTCATGTAAATGTTGAGATTTAATTTAGAATTCTAATTAAAATAGAAAATTAATTCTTTCATGTAAATGTTGAGATTTAATTTAGAATTCTAATTAAAATAGAAAATTAATTCTTTCATGTAAATGTTGAGATTTAATTTAGAATTCTAATTAAAATAGAAAATTAATTCTTTCATGTAAATGTTGAGATTTAATTTAGAATTCTAATTAAAATAGAAAATTAATTCTTTCATGTAAATGTTGAGATTTAATTTAGAATTCTAATTAAAATAGAAAATTAATTCTTTCATGTAAATGTTGAGATTTAATTTAGAATTCTAATTAAAATAGAAAATTAATTCTTTCATGTAAATGTTGAGATTTAATTTAGAATTCTAATTAAAATAGAAAATTAATTCTTTCATGTAAATGTTGAGATTTAATTTAGAATTCTAATTAAAATAGAAAATTAATTCTTTCATGTAAATGTTGAGATTTAATTTAGAATTCTAATTAAAATAGAAAATTAATTCTTTCATGTAAATGTTGAGATTTAATTTAGAATTCTAATTAAAATAGAAAATTAATTCTTTCATGTAAATGTTGAGATTTAATTTAGAATTCTAATTAAAATAGAAAATTAATTCTTTCATGTAAATGTTGAGATTTAATTTAGAATTCTAATTAAAATAGAAAATTAATTCTTTCATGTAAATGTTGAGATTTAATTTAGAATTCTAATTAAAATAGAAAATTAATTCTTTCATGTAAATGTTGAGATTTAATTTAGAATTCTAATTAAAATAGAAAATTAATCCTTTCATGTAAATGTTGAGATTTAATTTAGAAGTCTAATTAAAATAAAAAATTAATCATTTCATGTAAATGTTGAGATTTAATTTAGAGTTCTAATGTTATGAATATTAGAAATAAAATCAATTAAAAATATAAATGATATCCAAGTTATTCAAGATTTGGGTTCCCGTGCCCAAACTTCCGTATTGATACATAAGTCATACGTGAGTAAAATATTCAAGAATAACGCCATCTACTTAGATCAAAAATCAAGACCTTGGCATATATACAAGATACATAAGCCTTGTAATACATAATCTTAGGAAAGTAAGAATCACTTAACGAACTATGAATGAAGCCCCATGGCTTGTATGTGTAGACACATAGTCTAACATACGTTCAAAAATAAGTGAACCTAAGATGTATGTAAGGAAATGATGAACCTTAGGAGGATTAAGTACGAGTGCAAGATACACTAAATGGACAAGTGCATTGGCATATGATGAGATAAACTATGAAATGAAGAAATGATCATTCACATAAGAAGCGGTGAGTAACTATAAAAAACAAGGGTGCTAATGATGAAGAATGTGGTGACAACATGATATGAGGCTAATGTATATGATGAGAGTAATCTCAAATGAGCCTAAGTAAATGTTACCAGAACCTACTCACCAATGAGAGTGTAGGATAATGAAGAGACCAGTCTCTATGAATACTCTAATTAAAATATTGAGTTTAAAACACTTAATACTAATGATGAGATGAGAAATCATCTAATGAGCTATGTTGTCCTCATACTAGAAGCCAGCTTCCATGATGTATGAGTTGAATGTAATGGAACTTTATACTGAGCACCGATAGGCTAGCTATGAGCGGTGATGCCTTCTTTCAGGAAGGGCGAAGGTTCACGTAACTCTCATGAGATGAGACTGTCCGGCTTGCCGGGTCTGGGTCTCCATACATCTCCTAGTCTTTGAACCTATACTGCCAATATAGGGATCTGGCGGGGTTAAATTCCCATATATGCTAGCATGTTATTGAGTCACTTTGGCCGGTGATTCCACCTCTTTTAGGTGTGGGGAGACACTGGATTTTATGATGCTCACATGATCTATGTCGGTTAAAGTTAAAGTTCCCAATGAAAGAATGAGGTCAGCCTCAAATGAATCATATAAAGAGATGAATGATACCGAAGGTGTTAGGATAGGATAATCAAAAGGTGAGCTAGATTCAGGTAATGACATTAGGTTATTTCTGATCATTGGACAGCAAACCGGATGAATGTCTTAAACTACATCCTAGGTATATCTGGTGTTCACACTGACTTATGAATGAACTAAAATGAAGTACGTATGAATGAATGAAGCAGACTCTGTGTTTGCTAAATATTGCTCCCTAGTTGAGGTCCCATATGTTGAGCCCTAATTTTGGAAAGTCTTAATGTCAAGTCCATGATAAAAAGGCTCATGGCATATGAAAGATTAATATGAAAGAAGCTATGTGTTAAGCTATGTGTTATATGTTATGTGCTATGATATGTGCTATATGAAGATGTTGTGTGTTGTGTGCAATACGATAATTATAATGATGCTTGTTACTCTCATGGCATAACTTTCCAAATCTCAATTTGGCAAGTCTACTGACTTTACTTACAAAAATCATGTCTTTAGGAAAGAGCTATTCTTTCTCATGCATATCCTTAGTGTGTGCTTACATATACCCATACTTAGTACAAGTGTGTATTAATTCCATACAAACATCTACTTTTAGGTGCAGGCACAGGTGGGCGGTAGAGATACAGGTTCGTTGTTGCAGCTATCCGGACGTCAGCATTCATCCGGAGTTTGGTAGGTCCTCATGCTTTCGAGGATGCTACCGTTTTACATTCTAGCGTAGTTTTAGAGTTGAGATAGTGGAGCATGTTCCACTAGCGTTTCTTTCCTGTTTTGGTTCAGACTTTGTATTGGTGCTATTTTGGCCATTATACAATTAATACTTAATGAATTATTTCTTTCAGTTGCTTATCTCTTTAATGTTAGATGGTTGAAGATGAACGATTATGAAATGCTAAGAATGTTTAGCAAGTATGTTTAAAGAATCAAAAGTTTCAAATTTTCCGCTAAAATTAACCTATGTAAAGTAAGGATGGCGTAAGTAGGCAAGTTTGCGACCTCTGAGAGGTCAACGACGCCGGTCTCGTGTGGTGTCTAGATTCCAGTCGTGACAAAGTCTACTTTCAATCACCACATCTAGAAATCAAGGATTTGATATGGATTTCATCATAAATTCATGTGATTCTATCAATTCATTCTTTATTTCATAAAACTCCTCTTTCATAAACAAAGACCCACATCATATCATCATAATTGGAAAATATGGGATTTGCATGGGTTCACCAAGAAATCAGAACAAAATAATAGTTTTTCATCAATTCATGCATAAGAGATCATAATTCCATCATTTAAATTAATATTGAAGAGAATCCATGGCAATCAAAGAAAACCCTAACTCAATCGGGGAATTCTAACTTTGAAAATAGGAGAATTTGGGAACTCCATAAATAGAAGAAATTCATGAATAAAATTATCATACCTCAAATCCCAACGGTTAACTGCAATGAAGGAACGGAGGATTGACCTTAATCCATGCTTGAATCTTTTTTTTTCTTCAAGTTTTAGAGAGAGAAATATTTGGAGAGGAAGAACTTGATCAACTTTGGAAATAAGAGAATGAATTTAGTTTGGGTGATTTGGGGGTTTAGAATCATTATATAGGGCTTTGGGTAAAAGGAAAATGGCTTGGTATTGACTTACAACGATTGGGGGGAAATACCCAAAAGTCTCGGACTAGAAACTACTGAATTGGCATGATGGAAGAAAAAATGGGTCGTCACCATCACCATGATGTACCATGGTTTTACGGTACTTTCAATGCTTTTTCCTTAAGTTTAGTGTGTGTCTAAGGCCTTTTTGTAGTAGTTTTAATGTATTTTTCTCTTTGTTTGCAGGAAAACTGTCCAAAATGAAAATGTGAAAGAACTATGCTGAAATTGCAGAAGTGATGACCTATGGAGCCATCGACGGTCCGTAGGTGGAAATCGTCGTCTGAAGAAAATGCTGCTAAAGGAAGATCGGGGAATTATGACAAAGTGTGGGGCTACAGAAGCTATCGACAAAACGTTATATCCATGGCGGACCGTCCTGCACATCCGTCATTGCTAACAGAAAGTAGCCCCAGTACCTGCCTTGAAAAGATTCTAAGAGTGGAGAAACGAAAGCCATCGATGGGCCGTCGTGCACTCAATGGACCGTCATCTTGGTCAGTCAATGGTAACAGTGAGTTGGAGAAGAAAGCAGCTGAAAAAAATTCTAAGTGTGGAACGATGGGAGGCCTCGACGGTCCATCGGTCCGGTCGTCGACTCAGACGCATTTTTGGGCAGATTTTCCTTAAATAGATTTCCTTTATATGTTAGGACTTCTTTATTATAAATACTTGTAAAAACCTCGTTTTTGGGGTTAGACTCTTTGGCATTTTTCAGTTTTATTATCCTAGTTGTTGAACTTGAGATTTTGGGAAATATTCTACTTTCTGGAATCGTTTGTTGCAAGACTTTGATTTATTCAAGTAATTTGCTGGATTTTCTTCAACTTTATCAAAGTAAGTACATGAATTCTTGTCTAATCAATATGAATTGTTTGATTGTTAACATGGGTAACTAAATCCATAACTAGGGTTGTGGGAACCATGGGTAAATAATAAGGTAAAAACAAATTAAAACAACAATTCTAGAATAGTGTCTTGCATGTATTGATAATACTTTCGTCTAGAAGTCTTTTTAACGAGTGCACGCATTAGAACTCGCCTTGTTGCTACTTGCCGGACCAAGGAGGTAGATAATAAGAAAAGAATTATCAATGTAGATTTCGTATACACTGATTGGTGCAAAGTAACAACTAAGCCATACATCGATTATGATGCTTAATATGAGGTTAAGGTAAGGTTTAGTAAAGCATACACACGTAGCCGGACCAAGGTGCTAGAATTACCGCATTATGAACCTGCGGGGAACACTTATGCCCTAGTTACTCTCATCACTTGATAATTATTAAATATTCATACTTGCTACTTGCTTACTTAAAAATATTTAATTCCTTTTGTTATTTAAAAACCCTCTTTTATTACCTCTTTTCGAAAAAAAGGACTTGATTATATAGAAGTAATTGTAGGTTAAAGTTAAGTCTAAATAATTTTCCTCGTGCGATCGATCCTAACCTCATAGTTAGGTTCTTTACTTGATACGGCCGCTTATACTTCTTTTCGAGAAATAAATTTGAGCGTATCAAATTTTGGCGTCGCTGCCGGGGAAAGTGGTTTTTAAATTAAATTTTAGCACATTACCGAAGCTTAGTCAACAATTTCCTAATTTTACTTTTTCTGTTTGTTTTTGTCTCTTGTAGATCTAACTTCAGTGTATGCCAAGTACACGGAGTAGCGGAGAACCCATACTCTCACCCGACCGCAAACTGAACCGTACACTGCGCAGAATGCACTGAAATCTGGGTAATCTTGAGGATGAGTTCGACCGGGAAATTCCACCACCGGTTGAAGCTCATGATAAATTATTAGCTGAAAATCGTAAGGAAGGTGAAATAAGGATGCAACCTCCCGCTCCACGCCCTCAAGAGTACTATAGGGGAAATGCAAACATCACTGACTCTGATGGTCCACTTGTCTAACCTCCTCTACCACGGGTCATACTTTTGTGGTAACTAGTAGTCTGATGCAAATGCTCACAGCTAGAGGTTTGTTTTCGGGACTATCTTCTGAGGACCCACATGCTCATATCGCCAAAGTGATGTCGGTGTGTAAGAGTTGTGTTGGGAGGCCTGATTTGAACATAGAAGTCATTGGGTTAAGAGTGTTCCCTCTCTCACTGACAGGAGAGGCTGCTATATGGTTTACCGAGCTCTCCTAAAACTCAATCTATACTTGGAATCAATTGAGGGATGTGTTCTTAGAATGTTACTACCCAGTGTCTAAGAAGCTAAACCACAAAGATAGGGTGAACAACTTTGTGGCACAACCGGGAGAATCAGTCAGTAGTTCTTGGGATAGGTTCACCTCGTTCTTGAGAAGTGTCCCCAATCACCGCATCGATGATGAATCACTAAAAGAGCACTTCTATAGGGGACAAGATGATAATAATAAAGAAATATTGGATAGGATAGCGGATGGTTATTATGGGGAGTGTCCTTATGCTGAGATCGCTGAGAAGTTAGAGAAAATCTAAGCTTGGAGCACTAGGAAGTCATATATTGGGAGAACCACTTTTTTAGTGCAATCCACACACAACCCAGCCACAGATGAGATTCGTGAAGAAATGGCTCAAATGAGAACTGAGCTTGGGTTGGTGTTGAAACACGTTACTAGGGGTGCAGAAAAGGTAAATGCGGTGAACTACTTATTTAAACAACCACCGCCGACTGATGAGTATTACTATGAGGAGGACTCTTATGCGGTAAATGAGCAGACGGGGGGTTTCCGACCAAACGCCCAAGGCTCCAATCAGGAGAATTGGCGCCAAGATCAAGGAAATTAAGGTTAGAACTATGGTAATTACAACAGAGAGGGTAATTATGTCCGAGATGGGAATTACAACCACGACAACAACTTCAACTAGGGTAACTATGGTAACAGAAATGATAGAGTGGGCCCTATGTTCCACCTCAAAATCGGGAAGTTGCTCCTAGGGATGGTAGAGGAAGTATGGCACGAGTTGAGGATATATTGCAGAAATGATGAGAAGGTTTGATGCTAGTGATGAGAACACTAAAGAGTTGAGGAGTGACTTAGCGAGTATTGGGCAAAAAGTTGATGCACATGCAATATCGATCAAGAATCTTGAGTTGCAAATGGACCAATTGTCTTTGACTGTGAACCCACGCCAACTAGGCACTTTTCCTAGCAATACTGTCTAAAATCCGAAAAATGATGGACATTGTATGGCAGTCACAACTCGAGGTGGTAAGCAAACCATTGACCCACCGATGCCATCTGGTGTAGAAAATGTGATAAGAGGTGATGATTAGGTAGTGGAGGTTAGTGGTGAGTTAGGAGACAAAACGGGGAAAGAAGCTGAGGTACCCCAAAAGGTGACCCCCATGCCTAGACCGCCACCTCCATTCCCACAGAGATTAGTGAAAAAGACCGAGGATGGTAAATACCGGCGTTTTATCACTATGCTCAAACAGCTTTGCATCAATGTCCCTTTGATAGAAGCTCTTGAACAAATGCCCGGTTATGCCAAGTTCATGAAAGATATGGTCACTAAGAAAAGATCGGTCAGTTTTGAGGATGATGACAGAATGCAACATTGTAGTGCTATTGCTACAAGGTCTTTAGTGCAAAAGAAAGAAGATCTGGGTGCCTTCACTATTCCATGTACAATCGGGTTATTACACTTTGTGAAATCATTATGTGATCTTGGGGAAAGCATATATCTCATGCCTCTCTCTATTTACAAGAAGTTGGGTTTGGGTGACCCAAAGACCACTGCGATGCAGCTACTGATGGCCGATCGAACGGTGAAGAGGCCTATTGGGATACTCCATGAAGTGTTCGTAAAGGTGGAGTCATTCATATTTCCGGCCGATTTTGTGATTCTGGATTGTGAGGTCCATTTTGAGGTGCCTATTATTCTTGGTAGGCCATTCCTTTCTACGGGTAGAGCCTTGGTTGATATGGAGAAAGGGCAAACGAAATTTTGGTTGAACAATGAAGAAGTGACTTTCAACATTTGTAGGTCCATGAGGCAGAGTGGTGAGATCCAATAGGTATCTGCCATATCTTACAGGGCTGAAAATTCATCTAAGGTACAAATCGAAGAGCATCTGGGTGTAGAAGCACTAGCGGCAGTGATCATGAATTTTGATAAAGATTGCATTGAAGAGTATGGGTCATTGGTCGCGGCACTTGATCGAGGTGATGGTCGGTTTAAACCAAAGAAGTTGGAGTTAGATATGAAGCATCGCGAGTCTCCACCCGCTAGACCATCTATAGAAGAGGCTCCAATAGTAGAACTTAAGGCTCTACCACCTCACCTGAGGTATGTTTTCTTGGGAAAAGGTGACACTTTGCCGGTAATTATTGCATCAGATTTAAATGTGCATCAAGTTGAGAGTTTGGTAGAGGTGTTAAAAAGATTCAAAAGAGCTATTAGGTGGACTATTGCGGATATTATTGGGATCCCTCCCGGGATTTTTTCACATAAAATCCAACTCATGCCCGATCATAAGCCAAGTATTGAGCACCAGAGACATTTAAATCCACCTATGCACGAGGTGGTGAAGAAGGAAATTATTAAGTGGTTGGATGCTGGAGTGATATATCCAATCGCCGATAGTAGTTGGGTATGCCCTGTTTAGTGTGTACCTAAGAAAGGGGGGAATGACTGTGGTCCCTAATGAGAAAAATGAGCTTGTCCCGATGAGATCGGTGACTGGATGGAGGGTGTGTATGGATTACCGAAAATTAAATGCATGGACCGAGAAGGACCATTTTCCTATGCCCTTCATGGATTGGATGTTGGATAGACTTGCAGGAAAGGGGTGGTACTATTTTCTTGATTGTTATTCAGGTTATAATCAGATTTCTATTGCACTGGAAGATCAAGAGAAAACCACCTTTACTTAACCTTATGGGACCTTCGCGTTCAAGAGAATGTCGTTTGGGTTATGTAATGCACCGGCCACGTTTCAGAGATGTATGATGTCGATATTCTCCGATATGGTGGAGGACACTATTGAGGTGTTTATGAATGATTTTTCAGTGGTTGGTGACTCCTTTCAGCGGTTTTTGAGTCATTTGTCTGAGGTTCATAAGAGCTGTGAAGATTGCAAACTTGTGCTAAATTGGGAAAAATGTCACTTCATGGTTAAAGAAGGTATTGTATTGGGTCATCGCATTTCAAAGAAGGGTAAAGAGGTTGATCGAGCTAAAGTTGAGGTGATAGAAAGACTTCCTCCACCCATCTTTGTAAACGGTGTGAGAAGTTTTCTTGGGCATCCAGGCTTTTACTGGAGGTTCATCAATGATTTTTCAACAATTTCACATCCTTTGTGCAAGTTGCTTGAGAAAGAGTGTAAGTTTTATTTTGATGAATCCAGTCTTAAGGCATTTGGTGAGTTGAAGGAAAAGTTGGTGTTTACACCTATCATTATTTCTCCGTATTGGAGCAAGCCATTTGAGGTGATGTGTGATGCGAGTGGGGTTGCTCTTGGTGTGGTATTGGGACAAAGAAGGGACAAAATCCTTCATCCCATTTACTATGCTATTAAAGCCCTTAATGAAGCACAAAAGAACTACATTGTGACTAAACAAGAGCTCCTTGCAGCAGTCTTTACTTTCGAGAAATTTTGCTCCTATTTTCTTGGCACGGGGGTTATAGTGCATACTGATCATTCTGCTTTGAGATATTTGATGGCGAAGAAGGATGCGAAACCCAGGTTGATTCGTTGGGTATTACTATTGCAAGAATTTGACTTTGAGGTGAAAGATAGAAAAGGGACCGAAAATCAAGTTGATGATCACTTGTCTCGATTAGAAGATGAAGCAATGAGGGAGTTAGGTGAAAAAGCTGAAATTGATGATACTTTCCCTGATGAGCATGTATTGACTGCCTCCCAAGACTTGATTCCATGGTTCGCAGATTTTGTGAATTATCTGGCTAGTGATATCGTCCCACCGGACTTGTCCTTTCATCAAAGGAAAAATTTCATGCATGATGTGAAAAAGTTCGTTTGGGATGATCCATACTTATATAGGAGTTGTGCCGATGGGCTTATTCGGCGTTGTGTGCCGGAAATTGAGATGTTGAGTGTTTTGGAGGCATGCCATTCTTCGCATGTAGGTGGACATCATAGTGGTATCCTAACTGCTCACAAGATCTTGCAATGTGGATACTATTTGCCAACCATCCACTAAGATGCTCATGAGTTCGCCAAGGTATGTGATAGATGCCAAAGAGATGGTGGCATTTCAAGAAAGCAAGAGCTCCCTTTAAATCACATTCTTGTGATTCAATTGTTTGATATGTGGGGCTTGACTTTATGGTCTCTTTTGTGAGTTCTCATGGGATGAAGTACATTCTTGTGGCAGTCGATTCTGTGTCAAAATGGGTAGAAGTTATGGCACTTGCAAATAATGAAGGGAAGAGTGTCACCGCGTTCTTGAAAAAGAACATATTTTCTAGATTTGGCACCCCAAGGGCTATTATCAGTGATGGGGGATCCCACGTTTGCAACAAGTTGTATAAGGGATTATTGGAAAATATGGGGTTCTCCATAATGTGGCCACTCCTTACCATCCTCAAACTAGTGGGCAAGTTGAGGTGTCAAACAGGGAGATTAAGTAGATTTTGGCAAAAATCGGTGAATGTTAGTAGAACAGATTGGTCAAGGAATCTTGATGATGCTCTTTGGTCCTACCAGACAGCATACAAGATTCCCATAGGTATGTCCTCATACCAACTTGTATATGGGAAGGCTTGTCACTTACCGGTTGAATTAGAGCATAAGGCCATGTGGTCAATGAAGAAGTTGAAAATGGATTGGAATGAGGTTGCGGAACAGAGGTTAAACGGGTTGAATGAGCTTGATGAATTTCTCTTGAAGGCATATGAAAGTTCAGCCCTCTACAAAGAAAAGATGAAGAAGTACCATAACCAAAAGATTGAGAAGCGCAATTTTTCGGTTGGGGATTTGGTGCTTTTGTTCAATTCTAGGTTGCGCTTGTTTCTGGGGAAACTCAAGTCCAAATGGACTGGTCCCTATTTGATCACCCAATTATTCTCTTATGGTGCGGTTGAGTTGGAGAACAAGGAGGGTGTACGGTTCAAGGTGAACGGGCAGCGAATCAAAATCTATCTAGGGCATGCTGAAATGGCGCTAGGGCATACTGAAATGGCGAATAAAGTGATCGAGGCATACCATCTTGATGAAGTCTGAGTAATCAAGAGTCCTCCGTAGTGCCGCGATGTTAAATCAAGCGCTGATTGGGAGGCAACCCAATATGTATCCTCTAGCCAACTATAGGTTTTTCGTGAATTTCTTGGCATAGTTGCATTATTTTTGCTTTTATTACATATGTCACGTCTGAATGTTCTTTTATTTTTCTTTAGAAATGTTGGCTAGAGCATAGAGTAGGGTCCGTTTCCAAGAGAAGTGTCCAGAAAACACAAAATATTAGCTTAATGGGTGTTAAATATGCAGGGAAAAATAACCAGAAATCTGCAGAAAATTGGTCTGGTACACCCATCGATGGACCGTCGTCCCTTCGACGAACCGTCGGTAGGATCCGTCGTGCCCATGTATGTTCTTTAAATTTTTTTAAGTTAGGGAACTGTAAACGGAGGGGTCAACGGACCGTCGACCAAGTTACGGTCCGTCGACGTGGAATCGTCGATCCCTCACCCACCAACCCGACCCGACCCGTCCTGCTACATATTAAAAGTTTTAAACTTTTCAGTTACTCACCTCTTCACATACCCCCGATAACCATTTCCCTCCCTATTTCCTCTCATTTTCCCCCACTTCCTCAGCCATTAACTCCCATTCCATCATCAGATTCCAATACTTCCCCCACTTCCACAAACTCCATTCTCTCCCCAAATCTTCCATCTTCTTCAATCTCCTTGCCGGTCGGTGTTCGTGGTTGGTGTTGCTGCTTTTCAACGACAAGTTTTCATACTCCTTTTCCTCCACTACAGTTTCCAGCTATGTTTGTCTGATCTGTTAGATTAACTATCGTTAATTTTCATGTTAACTTGATGTCTTACCTTGTGGGTCTTGAGTTTGGGACCCCTTTGCATGCTAAAAACTTACACCTGAAGTCCTAAGTCCCTTAAAACACTGAAATTGAAAGAAATGGGGTTGTCTTGTTAAAAATGTGTTGTGTTTGCATGTTGTGTTTCTGACCTAGGGTTTTGATAGGCTGTAGAATCGAATGTTCGAACTATGATAATTTTTTCCCTAGGAATGATGAAATGTTGGGGAACCTTAAGCTTTATAAGGATACTCTGAATTACTACGTTGGGGGAAACAAAATGACTGCAAAATTTTGTCCCTGCAGGACAGAACGAGACCCCGTCGACGGACCGCCGGTCCGTCGATGGTCCGTCGTTGGGGTCCGTCAACCCCAACATCCCTTGCTTAGCTTAAGTGTCCGTCGACGGACCCAACTAACAGAACGTCGTCCCTTCGACAGTCCGTCCTGCACAACCGTTGACGTTGTCAGAACCTTTGTTTCTGATTTTCTAAAAAAATATTCTAAGTGCCCGTCGACGGACCCTACTGACGGACCGTCGTCCCTTCGTCGGTCCATCCTACACAACCGTCAACACTATTAGAACCTTTGTTTCTGATGTTTTAAGAATTTAATCCAAGTGTCCCTCGACGGACCCCACTAACAGACCGTCAACCCTTCGACGGTCCGTCCTGCACAACCATTGACGTTGTCAGAACCTTTGTTTCTGATTTTCTAAAAAAATATTCTACGTGCCTGTCGATGGACCCCACTGACGGACCGTCGTCCCTTCGATGGTCCATCCTGCATAACCGTCGACACTATCAGAACACTTATTTCTGATGTTTTAAAAATTAATTCTAAGTGTCCCTCGATGGACCCCACTGACGGACCGTCGTCCCTTCGACGGTCCTTCCTGCACAACCGTCGACGTTGTCAGAACCTTTGTTTCTGATTTTCTAAAAAATATTCTAAGTGTCAATCGACGGACCCCATTGATGGATCGTCGTCCCTTCGACGGCCCGTCCTGCACAGCCGTCGACACTATTAGAACCTTTGTTTCTGATGTTTTCAAAAATTCTTCTAAGTGTCCATCGATGTACCCCATGACGGATCGTCGTCCCTTCGATGGACCGTCGATGGGTCCATCAGGCAGTGCTGCACTTTTGCAATGCCATTCCATTGTGTGTTTTTATGCTTTTGAATGTCTTAGGCTTCTAGTGGTACTAATACCTTCTCTTTGCAGGTACATATGCCACCTAAGCAAGACCGTGTCTAATTGAGAGAGCATTCTAAGTCTGTCGCCCCGTCGAATCGGATGGTCATAGGCTCAGACGATGAGCGTGACCTGGAATACATGCCACCAGGCACCCTCACTCCTACCCGTGCTTCCAACACCACCAGAGCCACGTCCACAAAGGTGGAGCCCGGCGGAGTCACTGCCTCCCAGTCTGAAGAGGAGCGCATACTGACCGACACACCTTCTGGGTAGGCTGCACATTCTGAGGGAGCGTCTGGCTCCGAGGAGGCCTCCGGTTCTGAAGAAGCGTCTGGCTCTATGGAGGCTACCGGATCTGAGGAGGCTTCTGCTTCTCCTAATGCCAATGCTCCAGCTACTTCGGTCCAGTATGCCTCACCTGATGAGGCTGATAGTACTGATTCTACTCAAACACTGCAGACTGATGTCCCCGCTCCGGTTGCTTATCATCCCAACCGGTGGTGTGTCGAGGCTCAATATCAAGTATATGTTGATGCCAAGGTGCCCAACGACAAGGAGGTCATGACACCGACCCTAACACTCGAGCAGCGGGTTCTCACTGTGAGTCTTCCCACTAAGCCGGCCATTCATGCTCTATTCACCAGACATCAGCTGGAGTGAACGGCTCAAAATGTGGTCTGCTATAGCGAAGAAATGGTGTGAGAGTTCTAAGCCTCCTATGTAGAGACTTTTCCGGTCTCAAATGGACAGGCAGGCCTCCCCAACCAAACATGCACCTTTAGAGTACGTCCGAGTTCGCGGCAAGAGGGTTGATATTTCTTTGCCCGCCATTCGCAGGTTTCTCTATGACGAAGACGTTGATGCCACCAAGAACCCCCTCACCGCCGAGTTTGAATATCGGTGAAAGTTGATCAAGGACGGCCGGTTCCAGCGTGAACCGAATGTGAGAGAGACCACCAAGCGATGGATAGCACAGATCCTCTCCGTGGATAGTAAGGCTGCTGATTGGGTGCTGGAGCCCATGGGGAGCATCAAGAAGGCAACCTCACCTTCACAACCAAATTCTTATGGCTACTGGTCCGACAGTGCTTTTCCCCCACTTCTGCTGATAACATTATCAGTTGGGATCGTGCAGTGCTGATGGCTTCCATGGTTGCGGGGTTCGAGGTGGACTTCGCTTGGTTGTTGCAGGCAGTGATGCATGAGAGGGACTTTAAGGCAAATACTACTTACCCCTTCCCATGCATGTTCTTTGAGTTGTGTAGGTCTACATGAATGCCCGTGTGGTACATTGATGTGATCAAGACCCCGCCCGGCACAGTGGATATTGGTCTCATTTGAGATGAGGCCAATGAGTTGGCTCCCCACTGATAGCCCCGTCCAGAGGTGCAACCACTTGATGAGAACCTGGCGGTCATTGTATAGAAAGCCCAATAGGCTAATCAAGCTACATCTGAGCCTATCGACACCACCCCGGTTGAGTCTATCCCAGGTGCTAGCACCGCTCCGAGCTCCTCCCACTCAACTCCATCTGCTACACTTGTCCCGCTTGCTAGGGTCTAGAAATTAGAGTCCCAAATGGCCACACTTATGCATCACATCCAACCTTGGATGCAGATGTCCATTGCTGAGGCGCAGGAGCAGACAGAGAGGAAGATAGCCCAGCATACTGAGGGGTAGATCATGGAGGTCCACCAACGCTTGGATGCATTTGAGTTGCGGGTTCTCGCCCGGCCATCCCCTACAGTGGATTTGACGACTCTCCAGGCTGTTGTGGAGAGTCTGAGAGTAGACTTGGATACCATACTGGAGGCTTGGGTGCCTGAGTCTGAGGCCCCTTCTCCAAAGCCTGTTGAGGACACGGTGTTGGCTGCCCTGTTCTCCACCACTGCTATGCCACCACCTCCTTCATGTGATCTTGCCAAGAGGCACCGACTTAGAGATGATGATGAGCCTCGGGCACGAAGGAAAGAGCGCAATGAGTTGGAGGCCGCGAGGAGAGCCTCGCTGATTGATGAGGAGGCCCACCAGTTGAGGGTTCTAGAAGAGGTTGCTGGGGCGTCTAGCTCCAAAATTGTTGGGGCTGAGAGGAACACTATTGATGGTGCTATTATTGCTGAGGACACCACTGATGGTGTCCCTACTACAGAAGGAGTGGGTTCCGGGAAACCGGACTCGTCAGCATGATGATCGTCGGCGCTTTGTGCCTCAGGTTTGCTTCACCGACCACCCTATTTTATATACTTTTATGCATTGTGGACAATTGCTTGTCTTTTTGTTGGGGGTGGGATAAATGGAAATGAGTGCTAGCGTGAAGTCTGAGTAGCCCAATTCACAATCCTCTCTTAGGGTTTTCTTACCTTTGTTCTTTTTCCCCAAGAGACTGGTTATTTTATTGTTGAACCGACATGTTGGTATATTTTGTACATAGTATAAAAATGGAATCTGAAGGATGATGGCTAAAAAAAATGATATCCTTATTTAAAGAAAATGTTGCATGACTAGGCTAGTAACTGATGAATGTGTGGCTCTAAGCATGACATAGAGATACACCACGGCATGACCCTAAATCCAAAACTCGAACTAGGTGTCTAATAATCTGGTAGAGTAATGAGATGTCAAGTGAGTGTGAGGAAAATTTGAATAGTCCACCATTTGTACTGAGCTAGAACTTACCTGTTTAGTCCTGCTAAAAGTAAGCTGTGATAGACAATAAGGAAAGGATCATAGGCCCTTGTTCAAGATAGCCAATATTTAGCCTAGATAACTAAAAACCGAATGAAATTAATCCTTTCTTGATCCAAATAACTTGAGCTTAAAATAGACCTTTTCTTTTTCACCCAATTGATCTTTTCTAGGAACAATGTGTTTGCCCTAGTCCCTCCTTGAACATGTGCACCTCGGCTTATGCCAAAAGCATAAGTTGAAGGTGGCTAATGCAGAAAACAACCTTGTCGTAGCCCTGACCCAACATTGGGTATTGTGTACCTTTACTCATGGAAAAACCATGAGTTGAGGGTGGATAGTTGAGGAATGCTCCAGAAAGTGGGGTTGAAAGAACAAAGAAAGAGAAAGAACAAAAGAAAAGTTGAAAGCAAAGTGAAAAACTTTTAAAAAAATAAAAAATAAAGAACAAAAAAAATCACTTACACAAAAGGATAAATAAAGGAGAAAAGTAAGGCGAAAGAATATAAAAAAAATTAAGAAATAGGGCGGAATAAAACGATGAAAATATAGGACGCTTAACTGTTAGTCGAGGAGGGCAATAAGTCACTAAAATACATCCAAATGTACCCTACCTTACCCTGAGCCTAATACTGATGGCATGCATAAACATAATGAAAATAATTGGGATTGATAACCATATGATTGCAAAAGCTAAAAATAAGGATACTCGTGTACAAAGGTTTTGTGTGTCGCTTGAGGACAAACAACGAATTTAAGTTGAGGGTGTTGATGTACCGTGGTTTCACGGTACTTTCAATGTTTTTTCCTTAAGTTTAATGTGTTTCTAAGGCCTTTTTGTAGTAGTTTTAATGTATTTTCTCTTCGTTTGTAGGAAAACTGTCCAGAATGAAAATGGGGAAGAACTATGCTAAAATTGCAGAAGTGATGACCTACGGTCCGTCAACCCCTCAACGGTCCGTAGGTGGCAACCTTCTTCTGAAGAAAATGTTGCTAAAGGAAGATCGGTGAATTCTTACCAAGTGTGGGGCTACGAAAGCTATCGACGAACTGTCATCTCCATGACGGACCGTCTTGCACATCGGTCATTGCTAACAAAAAGTAGCCCCAGTACCCGTCTTGAAAAGATTCTAAGTGTGGAGAAATGGAAGCCATCGACGGGACGTCGTGCACTCAACGGACCGTCATCCTGGTCCGTCGATGGTAACAGTGAGTTGGAGAAGAAAGCAGCTGAAAAGATTCTAAGTGTGGAACGATGGGAGGCCTCGATGGTCCGTCGGTTCGATCGTCAACTCAGACGCGTTTTTTGGCAGATTTTCCTTAAACAGATTTCCATTTTATGTTAGGACTTCTTTATTTAAAATACTTGTCAAAACCTCTTTTTTGGGGTTAGACTCTTTGGTATTTTTCAGTTTTATTATTCTAGTTGTTGAACTTGAGATTTTGGGAAATATTCTACTTTCCGGAATCGTTTGTTGCAAGACTTTGATTTATTCAAGTAATTTTCTGGATTTTCTTCAATCTCATCAAATTAAGTACATGAATTCTTGTCTAATCAATATGAATTGTGTGATTGTTAACATCGGTAACTAAATCCATAACTAGGGTTGTGGGAACCATGGGTAAATAATAAGGTAAAAACAAACTAAAATAATATTTCTAGAATAGTGTCTTGCATGTATTGATAATTCTTTCGTTTAGAAGTCTTTTTAACGAGTGTACGCGTTAGAACTCTCCTTGTTGCTACTTGTCGGACCAAGGAGGTAGATAATAAGAAAATAATTATCAACGTAGATTTAGTGTACACTATCTAATAGGCTAGTGTCGATTGGTGCAAAGTAACAACTAAGTCATACATCGATTACGATGATTAATATGAGGTAAAGGTAAGGTTTAGTAAAGCATACACACGTAGCAAGACCAAGGTGCGGAGTGAAATTCCCTAGTTGTCGCACCAAGGAATTAGGGATACATAACTTACCAATTTGCATGCAACAAAACTAGGAAAGGATTGTTATAGCTAGAATTACCGCGTTATTAACCTGCGATGAACACTTATGCCCTAGTTACTCTCATCACTTGATAATTATCAAATATTAATACTTGCTACTTGTTTACTTGGAAATATTTAATTCCTTTTGTTATTTAAAACCCCCCTTTTATTACCTGTTTTTGGAAAGGACTTGATTAAATAGAATTAATTGTAGGTTAAAGTTAAGTCTATATCATTTTCCTCGTGGGATCGACCCCAACCTCATAGTTGGGCTATTTACTTGATACGACCGCTTATACTTCTTTTCGAGCAGTAAATTTTACTGTATCACACCACAACCCGTCAAACGGGTGGAAGCATTTCTGCTTGACAGTACTTCACTATTTTGAGTATAAATTTTTACTCTAACATTGGAATTGGGCAAACTCGGTGTCGTTGGAAAGACGACTTAGAGACCTATAATTCGTTAGGTCATGGGTCACCTCATTCAGTTTGACCTAAAAGATATGATCGTTTGAAGTTGACCCTAAAATCTAAGGCTAAGGAAAACCCTTCACATATTACTTCAAGGTCTGTTTTGATGCCTGGGGCCCTTCACAGTGGCTCGTGGGAGGGTCCCCACCGCCAATCATCAAGGTGTTCGTGGGAGGTGAGCAAAGTTTGGTTGGCTACTGAAAGCCACCATGAGCAGCACCACGACTCATGATTCCCATCACGACCCGTTTGGGTCCTTGTGAAGGTGCCCAAGCTTAATTCATTGGCTCTTGACCTCTCACTTTACCCCTAGCTTAGACTATAGACTTCTAAGTTGTTACATGATGTAATTTGAACTATTAATGAACAAAATACTTAAAACTATTAAATTTAAAAAATATCAGACAGAAATTTGGTGTCAATAGTTTTCCCCTTTGTTTTGTTAAGATCGATAAAAGAGATCTTTGTCAAAAAAAAGTTGACGAACCATAATTTCGTTTGATAAAATTTGAAAAATATAATAGGAGACGTTAGAAGGTATTTTTGAAAAAAACTCTACAATCGTCAACAGGGCTGAAAGTCAAGGATCAAACATACACATAGGTTCGACATTACTTTCAAAATTGCACAATGAAGGTAGCGTACCTCTTTGAAAGGAGAAAGATATGAATGACATGTCACTTTGAACGAGGTAACTACTTAAGTTGTCTCTTGAAAGGTAGATGACCCAACTCATACTTAACTTGTCAGTTGAAGGAAGGTGACAATCCAACGTGTCTCATAAAAGGCGGGTGATCCAACTTGAAATTTAATGTGTAACTTAGAGGGAGATGACAATCCAATGTGTCTCTTTAAAGGCAAACACCCAACTTTAATTTTAATATGCCTCTAAATGGGAGGTGACAACTCAACGTATCTCTTTAAAGGCAGGGGATCCTATCTTCAACTTTAAATGTCACTTTGAACGAGGTGACAACCCAACATTTCTCTGTAGAGGCGGACGACCTAACTTGAACTTAACATGCCACTTAGAGGGAGGTGAGAACCCAACACATCTCTTTAAAGGCGGACAACCAATTTGAACTTTAACGTTCCACTTAGATGGAGGTATTAAGCCAATGTGTCTCTTTAAAGGTGGACAACCCAATCCTAACATATCACTTTAAACGAGGTGACAACCCAAAGTGTCTTTTTAAATATGGATGACCCAACTTGAACTTAACTTGCCACTTAGAAAGAAGGTGACAACCCAACGTGTCTCTTTATAGGAGAATAACCCAAATTGAATAACATGTCACTTTGAACGAGGTGACAACCTAACGTGTTTATTGAAAGGTGGACAACCCAACTTGAACATGACATGTCACTTTGAATAAGGTGACAAACCCAATGTGTCTCTTTAAAGGCAGATGACCCAACTTGAACTTAACGTGACACTTAGAGGGAGATGACAACCAAATTGTGTCTTTATAAAGGTGGATGACCCAAGCTTGAACTTAACGAATCATTTAGAAGGAAGTGACAACCCACGTGTCTCTTTAAAGGCAGACAATCCAATCTTGAAATTAATGTGCGACTTAGAGGGAGGTGACAACTCAACTTGTCTCTTTAAGGGAGGACGACCAAATCTTGATCTTAACGTGTCACTTAAAAAGAGGTGACAACCCAACGTGTCTATTTAAAGGAGGATGACCCAATCTTGAGCTTATCGTGTAACCTAGAGGGAGGTGATGACCTAACGTGTCTCTTTTAAAGCAGACGACGCAACTTAAACATAACATGTCATTCTGGACGAGGTGACAACCCAATGTGTCTCTTTAAAGGTGAGCGACTCAACTTAGAATAACATGAATTGTATACTACAAAAATATTCAAGAACAATGTTAGTAACAAATATAACATAAAGGAACATAAATTTTGCCAACATGGCATCTTATGAACAAGCAAATTTACAAATGTAACAATTTAAACTTAATAATATCATAAATATGAAAAAACAATGTCAATCGAAATGTAATAACAAATTAAAAAATGTCATTTCGAATGAAATAACAAACCAAATTAAAAAAGTATCACTTTATTTGAGATAACAAGTTAATTTTCAAAATATACTATTTTGAAAGTTATGATGATCTGTATTTAAAATAATGTCATTTCGAAAGGTATCAGACCCAAAAATATGATTTAACAATAAAGTGGTCCACAAAGTTAGTTTGAACAAGTATCAACAATGAAACAGTCTACAAAGTTGGTTTGGACAAGTATCAACAATATAACGATCTACAAAGTTGATTTGGACAACTATTTAAAAGTGGCTGTCAAACCAGTTTTACTTTTCAAACAATGAAACATAGTTTAACTTGATTGACACCAACAATTAATATTGTACAAAATTTTATCACAATTCTTAATCTTTCAACTGAGATTGACTTTGAGGTAATTACCTCAAATTCAAGTGGTACCTCAAATATACTTAAGTGACGACTAGATTTGTTCATCTTGTTACAACCAAATGCTTTGAACTAGACCTAGCATCATGTTTCAAGTGCTCTCACCATAAAGAAAGTTCTTATTTGCACATTGTTAAGGTGTCTTGATTTGAGAACATTTTGCTAAATTACTCACACTCAGAAAAAATGTTCAACACATGCAATTGTGATAAAATAGGCTTGACTTTCATATAATTCTCCACTAATATTAAAACATCTGAAATGAAATCAGGGCTTGTTAATGGCTCATAGTGTAGGCTTTGGAAACGGTAGGATATTCATTTGGGAAAACAGTGACTTAATATCTTATTGAGCATTACACTAAAGTTGTGTTTTCAATGTTTGTTATGATTTAAGACTTTTATCCTCTTTGTTATCCTCTTCATTCGTACTTTTTGACTTCTTTTTAAACTTAGGTTGTCTGAGCTTTTTCCCTTCTCATAATCTTTTGAAGTTTCTCCTGTTTATTTGGCCTTATCTTTTTCTTTTATTAAAATTTTGCATACTTGAAATTGTGGAATTTTAAACTCTTTCTTCTTCTTTTTTTGAAGTCATTTTTGTATTCATGACTTTCATGGACTTTGCAACTTCTGTCTTTGATAAATATGAACTTTGAATCTTCTTTTATAACTTTCACATCTTCAGTGTACTCAAGAAAGTCAGGCCAAAAGAGGGATAGTGTGCATAAGCACTCACAAAGGCTATAGGCTAAGATGGTTGTCAAAAGAAAGACTTAAGGCTCAAAATGGAGATATACTAAGGATTAATGTCATTTTGTAGGGTTTGAAAGGTTCAAACGGGTCAAAAAAAGGTCTACTATCATTTCTCAAATCAAACATTACTCAAGATTTTGCGTCAACAAACATTTCGGGCAAGTTCTAGTTCAACAAAGTAACATAAGTGAATTTGATCAAAAATCACCACACAATGCACATGAAACAATAAGTTTGGTTTTATTCTAATCTTGAATGTATGTAAGAGAATATTTTCAAGTGTAAAAAAAAGTATTGATGAGCGGTACAAAAAGAATCTATGGTTTAACAAAAAGTTAATCTTCTTTATTGTACAAAATATTTTCATATGCACACCTAAATTGTGTTGGCACAAATGATGTTACTAATTGATTTTAAAAATATAAACATTTTAAAAGAATAAAAAACAAAAAAAGAACTTTGAATAAAGAATTTTGAACCCTAGAAGGGTTGCCTACATATTTGATTGATAAGGATTAGGTTTGTGTGGTTCGTTAAGATTACAAACATTTTATAAACAACAAATCAATTTTTGAAAGAAGTGTGATAGAAATGAAAAACCAACGAGCCATATTGAAAGGCGGACAACCCAAATTTAACAAAAAATTATTTTTATTATTTAAGGAAAACTTAACAAAATTGAAAAAATCAATGAGTTACATTGACGAGCAAATCAATAAAACTTTAGAACTGTCAAACAAAAATCTTATTTTTTTGAAATGTAAGAAAAATAAAACCAAAGAAGTAAAATGAATATAACATCATTTAAAAAAATACAATGCAAAAGAATAGATTAACTCAGAGCCATGCCTCATAAATCCGGTGTCTGAGTACAACCTTAGTGAAAATTTTTTAGGGCATTTCTCAAAAGTTTTACCCTGTTTCAACTTTAACAACCTCCGACTTTCAATTTTATAGCAACAGTCCCCTTTGTTTAATTTTGAGACCTTCTCAAAAAATTTGTCCCAATTTTCATTTTGAAATAATGGAAAGCTTGCGGCAAACATGATCGAGCCGTTGTGGCACATTTGTATGTCGTTGAAGCAGAAATTAGGTCAAATATACTTCCAATAGATTATGACTTCAATGAATATTGAGCTCAAATAATAAATGCTCTAATTAGAGGTGACTAATAGTTGCCTTTATTTGAAAGTGGAATGGTGACCCAAGCAACCTACTCGGGGTGGGGAAGATAGCAAACTTTGACTATCCTCTGGTCAACTTCATTCTCCAGGGTACCCCGATTAACAATTTGGATAGCGAACATCTGCGACCCACATAATCGTCATTTAAATAAGAAATAAAAAATGTCGGATGGCGAAAATTATGGCATGATGCAATACAAACATTTCATAAAATTAAATAAATAACAAGTGCAATATACAAATAATCAACAAAACATACAATATGTAATGAATAACACAATAAAAATTAATTCCCTCAATTTAAAAAAAATGAACTCATAATGGTTAGAAACTCTAAATCCCAATAGAGTCGTCATTCGAATTTCACTTATTAGGAATTTTATCAATTAATTCTATTTGTATATTTTTTGTCACAGTAGATTAAATATGTTCAAATATTTATTCATTTTCAATTAAATCATTATTTTTGTTAAATTAAATTTTTTAGAGGTCAATGGTTACGTTTCTTTCAATATTCATTTTATTTGTTAATATTCATTTTGAGTGTCCAAATAATAAATAAGAATGCCTTGTGGAGTGCGAAAGAAGCAGAGTCACAAAAACAGCAGCAAACAACCATCCAAACTCAAACGACATTTTCAGTGAAAGATAACTCTCGGAATCAATGATTTCAACAACTCTAACCTAAATTTAATCAATCTTATTTTTGTTTTTACTACCGTTTTTCTTTTATCTTGTTTATTTATGGATTTAAGGTTCTTGTGACGTCTCTGTTAGTATTTATTTTCCAGAGAAAAACACATATCACTGTTTACTTCAAAGACAGAGTATTAGAGTGAATTTCAAAATGAGATGAAACACGTTGGAAGGGAATATTATTCTTTTGCAAGGGTAGGAGAAATGAGGATTGGGAAGGCATTTCAAAGTCTCACAATACAATAGGATAGCAAATTCAGAATCTAATATTCTTGTTAACATAAATGCTAGCTATTTGAAGATTCATCTCTCTGGAATGTCATATAGCTGAGAAAATGCCACGACGAGAAGTTTTGATTATTGCTTCTTCTCTTCTGCTTTGTTCCAAGAAATGGCTTTTTAAGCTCTTCATCAGGAATAATAACAGGCCATTTCTCACCAGCTTCACGAAACATCTATTCAGTTTCAAGGTACTGACCCTTTTCAAGAATCATAGTACGGATATTGTTCTGTGCGGATGTAGAAGGTGACAGAGATTTGTGGAGGATGGTCATCGATCAGTGCGGCGCTTGACCTGAACTTGGGTTTGATTCTTTGGCTTTAGGGGCATTTCATTGAGCCAAAAACTCCATACATATTGAAGCTATGCCTGGATCTAAGGCATTGAATTCGATTTTCACCTTTGGCAAGAATTTCAACATCATCTTCTTATTTTAAAAGACGAAAATTTGGTTTAGGTTCATATTAATTTTTACCGATGAAGATGTTACTGTCCATTTTCAAGGCTTCTCATGTTCGTATGAGTGACTTTTATGTTTAAGTTATTATTTGATTCATTCATTTTATCCATATTTATATATTACTAACATTTTTACTAAGTGTTTTACAGACTTGTGAAGCTCTTTGTATGGAGTTCCAATTGTATTCTTATTCATTATTGTGTATGTTATTGATGTTAGGCAAACCTTAAGTCATATACCATATTATTGTTTTATTTTATCATTTTTGTATATTACACAGTTTATTATTTTTGTTTTCTTCTCAATTTGGAAAAAAAAAATCAGTCGGGACCCATACTTGTGGATATCTAAGGATGTCTAATGTTCTTCCTTCAGAATAACTTGAACTCTTTGCCTAAAATTTATTGGTTTCATAGACTTTATTTTTATTAATTAATTAATTTATTTTCTATTTTTCCTAAAATTAGGTGATGACTCTCTTTTTCCTCTTTTCTTTTTATAAATTTTTTTATTCTTTTAAATTGATTATGTTTAGTCACCGCGACGTTGTATCCTTTAGGATGTCAACAACCCCTACTTGTGTTTTCTTCATTTTTCTTTTGTGAAGTGCATCGAGTGTACCATCAACTTCGACTGGCTCTCAACTCTAGCAGTCACCAGCATATTTTAGGGTGAGTTATTCATTCTAGCTCCTGTTGGATTGTCTCGGTCATGGCATGGTGTCTTTATATTTCGGACATAGAATATTTGATTTATTTATGTTGGTGTTTTTTATACTCTTAGATTAGGTATTCTGAAAATAAATGTCATTGATGTGATGACTTTTAGGTTTTGGGTATGATTTTTTATAGACTAGAGGATTTTATTTTTCACCTTAATAAATTTTGAGTTTTTGCATTATAGTTGTATTTCATAAGTGGAATAACTAATATAAGTCGAGGTTTGAATTTGTTGGTTCCCCCACCTAGGAGGTTAAGTGTGGGAGTCACTCATGACTCGTTTTAGGTCGTGACACAATAATAATAACAATGACAATAATAACAATAACAACAATAACAATACCAATACCAATAACGACTGCAATAACAATAACAATAACAAGCTTTTTCTATAGTAATACAATAAGTAGTCGATATAAAGGTAGTATAATTTAATAAAAAGCGTATTTTTTAGACGAAGTTTATGAATATTTCATACTCTGTCCAATTATGCCTCAGTTTCATTCTTGTTTTGAAATAAACTTGTAGATTAAAAACAAAGGTTTTTGTAATTTTAAAACAAGATCAAGAAACAAATAAATAAAACTTGAGTAGGTCAGTAGGATGTTGATTGTTTCGTAAGTGTAATTTATCAAATTCATTTTGTCAATTTTTATATATCCTACCAATTTTGTTTTATTATGATCAGTTTATCAATTATTACATGTTATCTAAATAAATAATTTACATTTATTAAAAATAATTTTATCTAATAAATTTTATATGCTAAAGTGAATGCGAACACAAAAATAATTTGTATCTTGAGTTAATTTTATACTACTAAGAGTATTGAATAATAACCTTATTTTTAATATTAACAGTTCTAAGATGTTTCAGTATTTTAACATGTTACATATTTTACCCGTATTTTTTTCAAATGTATTAATTATTTAATTATGTACATGAGAGTTGAATACTTTTAGGGTGTGTTTGGTATGAAGGAATATGTCTTCCTAGAAATGTTTTCCTGGAAAACAACTAGATTTTGGACTTATTATCTCATGTTTGGTTAGTGAGTAGAAAATTTTTTCTGAAAATGATATTTAGTGTTTGATTTATGAATGAAAAATATTTTTTGAGAAACATCTTTTATTTTTACTAGAGTAGAAAATAATTTATGAAATTAAAAATATTTTTTAGAAACAATTTTTTTTGGAGGGGGGGAG
>NC_028639.1:27771266-27772593 GCF_001406875.1 Solanum pennellii | reverse complement strand
ACGAACTCAAATTTTTTTTGGGAGGGGGTGGGGGGCTGGCCGGTGGGGTCAGGGATCAGGTAAAAAATAAAATTTTGAAATTAAACACAATTTTTAATAATTGATGTTTTTGCCCAAAAAAAAAATGTAATTTGAAGTTGGAGGAGAGTTTTGAAAAATGTTTTCCTTAATTTTTGAAGGGAAGTCATTTTCCTTAATTTTGAGAAAAATGAGTTGATTTGAAAAATATTTTCGAAGACTTTTATCCAAATCAAACATGAAAAAATTAAAAAATATTTTTTAAAAAATATTTTCCTTCATACCAAACACACCCTTAAAGTAAAAAGAACAAGAAAATAAAAGAAGAAGGTGGTGGTGTATGATATGTAAAGTAAGTGAATCCGCTATTCAAATGTCAAAAGAAAATTAAGCCTCATACTATTATTACACAATGTTGTGCTTCTCTAATATAAAACTTTTCGAACAAGAGGACCTCTGAATAATTTTTATTTTTTTGTGATACGTTTTAAATATATTTTTATTATAGAAATTCTACTTAGGGGTCAAGTTAGAAATTTTACTTAGAGATCAAGTTAGATTTTTTCTGTGAATAAATGATTTCTTTCTTTGTAAATTACATTTGTGAATCCCTAAATGTCTGGAGAGAGCTCTTGTCCCTAATTTCTTTTCATTATTGAAATAAGTATCAAAAACACATCTAAATCATACTTTTTTTTTTAGTTTCATATCTAAAATATTGAAAGTTTAATTTTCGTACCTAAACTATCACTTTTTAATTTGAGAAACACACCTCTCTCTTTTATACCACTCTCATCATGGTATGTGTGATACTCTCTCTCTTTTATTTTAAAGAATTTCCACATCACACTCCACATAGACAAAACATTTTAATCTTGACAAAAAATAAATAAATTATTAGTATTAGTTAAAATTAAAAATTAAAAAACTATTTTAAAAAAATAATATTTTTTATCAAATAAAATGTAAAATATATTTCTTACCTTCCTCTCACCCCCCACCCCCACCCCCACCATTTTTTTAAGTTTTTTATTTTGTTTAAATTTCTTTTATAAAAGTATTTCATTTTTTTTACTGCATCTCCTCCCCTACTGTCACGACCCAAAACGGGTCGCGAGTGGCACCCACACTTATCCTACTATGTGAGCGAACCAACCAATCTAAACCCCAACATTTCAACCATAAATAACAAAATATAATGCAGAAGACTTAAAACTCATTAATGAAAATCAATTAAATAACTTCTAAAACTCAATACTTATTGTTCCCAAAAACTGGAAGTCATCACCACAAGAACATCTATCCTCAA
>NC_028639.1:27738600-27764609 GCF_001406875.1 Solanum pennellii | reverse complement strand
GCTTCCGTCACAAAGTTCAGAGACTCAATTCATTAAAGAGTCTGTGACGGCCCGTCATGTCTGCGACGGTCCGTCCTGCCATTTCGTCGCGAAGTCAGAGAGTCGATCTCAGTACCCAAATTTCTAAATTCTAAGTGTTTTGGAATGAGACCCCCTCGACGGTCCGTCGTGCCCATGACGGTCCGTCGTGGGATCCGTCGATCCAGACAGTTATTGCCAGAATAAACTCTACTGCTCAAAACGACTAAACAGGTCGTTACACCTACTCAAATACTAATTTATATATTATTTTATTTTCTTAAAAAATAATTCTACTCATCCCACTTAACCCTCTGCTTTCAAATTTTTTTTTAGTGTTTAGGTATACATATCAAAAATATTTTTACTTGCCGCCACAAGACTTTTAAATTTTTTTTAGTTATTTATGTTATATTCGGTACACTAGTGGAATTTTTTTTCTATAAATATAATACGTGCACAAAATGAGAAAAAAATGTAAAAAAAAATAAAAATTAGGACCGGAGGATTAAATAGGATGGAGTAGATTTTTATTTTTTAAAAATAAAATAATATCAATTTTTATGGGGGGATGAATGGGTGGTTTTTTTTTTTATGGAGGGGAGGATGAAGTATGAAATTTTTAAAAATATTTTTATAAATGACTTTTAAAAAAAAAAAAAAGGATGAAGGTTGTCGGAGGGGGGAGGGAGGGGATACGTGGAGGAGGTGGTGGAGTGGGGTAAGAAAAATAATTTAATTTTTTATATGGATAGTAAAACTTTAATCTTTAATTTTTAATTAATATTAATATTTTATTATTTAATTTATATCTAGGTAAAATATTTTATCTATGTGGAATGTCATGTATTAATGTTTTTTCAAATAAAAGAGACAGTGCATTACACACCACTGAGGTGTGTTTCTCAAACAAAAAAAATGATAGTTTAGGTGTGAAACTCACACTCTCAATAGTTTAGGTATGAAACTCAAAAAAGTGAATAGTTTAGGTGTGTTTTTGACATTTATCTCTTCATTATTATATATAGTTTCATAACACATTATCAACACAAGTGAAGGAAAAATCTTGTGGTCAAAGAAAAGAAAGGCTTGAACGAGAATGGTATAATTCTCAAAAAATTAATTGTTAATTTTAAGATGTTATACTACTCTCTATTGAAAATTGAGTATACAGATCATGTCTTCTCATCGTGACTTTAGCAGCTCTTTCTGTTGAGTAATGACTTGCAAGGGGTAACTTGGTACCTCCAATATTTTATCAGTTCCCCGTATTTACATCCTTCTCCGAGATTTAATAATTGCTAATTCAAAAAATAAGTTAATTCCCTAAATGATCACCCAAGTTTAGGGATTTATTTTGAAATATTATTTATGTTTCATTTAGAATCAAAATATCACTTACCTATCATTATTGTCCTCCAAATATATTTGACATTTCAAAAGTATTTACTCTCTCCTAGTTAGCATGTCATGTCATTAGAACATTCTTTTTAGATAATAAGATTATTTAATTCATCAAACTCATTTAACTAAAATAATGATCTTATTATTTTCTAAAAAATATATATTAGTTTATCAAGAAGAAATTTTCATACTTAAGAATCTTTTATCATAATTAATTTTTTATTTTTTATGCCATGAAGAATAGTATATTTAAAATTTACCATAATGTTATCAATTTTGAATAATTATAAACCCATATATTCAAAAAAATATTGATATACAAATCGCTTATGAATGTCAACTTACATCAATTAATCATATATTATATTATGAATTAATAATATTAAAGGTCAGTTGACTATTAAAATAATTAATTAGGCACTTTGAAATTTATTCAGTACAAAAAATTGTGAAATGCATGGGGATTTTCTTGAGAATTAGTATGAAAAATAAGTTTTTTATACTAACCCCCAGGATAATTCCCATGTAAGTCACAGTTTTTTTTGTAGTGATATATGTTTACAATGTTTTATATAAAAAAAAATAGAAAGTGAATAATATTTATATTAGAAAATAAAATTTTGATCTTTATTTATCAGTATATTAATCTCATATAATATGTATAGGCAATTCAATTATTTATTATTTGTATTTTATAAATTTGGGATGAGATACGAATATACATTGGTGTCTAATTGTATGAGAAGTTAAGATATAATGTAATATAGAATAAGACAACAAAAATAAAAAATAAATTAAAAAAGTTAAATGCTAATTTTCTCTTTCTTACCAACTTCTTTTGTCAACTTTACAAATTTATTTGACTATTTTTATAAGAAATCACTTTAAATTTTCAAATGGTTAACTTATGAATTTTAAAAATTATCAGGTTATAATTGCGGATAGAGTTTTTTCATTGAATTTTGTTTGGTAAAAATAAATAAAGGAATTAGTTTTTTTTTATAATCTTCATAAATTCAGATGTAATTTATATATTTATTTTGTAGAGACATAAATTTGATGAATTAAATAGGTCTATTATTATTAAAATGGTGATTTTGACATGACGTATGACTAGAATAGAATGAGACTTTTGAAATATTTAGTTTTTTTTTCTTTTTGGATAAAAACATAATATTATTCACTTTTTATTTTTTCAAAAAAATATATTGTAAGCATGAATTTCAAAATACACAATTTATATTATTGTAATAGTTAACTAACCTTTAATATTATTGATTCATCGTACAAGTTATGATTAATTGATTTGTACTTCAATATTTTTTTGAATGCATGTGTTTATAAATATCAAAATTGATGATATTATAATAAGTTTTAAGAACCTATTACTCATAACATAAAAAAATAAAAGTTTAATTATGATAAAATAAATTCTCAAGTATAAAATTTATTCTAAATAAACTATTTTTGTTATTTTTAAAAAAAATTTGATCATTATTTTAGTTAAATGAATTTAATGAATTAAATTGGTCTATTATTAAAAAAGAGTTTAATAACATGTCATGCCAACTAGGAGAGAGTGGGTCTTTTGAAGTGTCAAGTATATTTAAAGGAAAATAATGATAGATAAGTGATATTTTTGTCCTAAATAAAACATAAATGATATTTTAATGTAATTCCTTTAACTTGGTGACCATTTAGGGAATTGACTCTTCAAAAAACTGATATAAATGGAAGCAAAGATAAGTAAAGCTCTGTCACAAAACCAAATTGAAAGATGTGGACTAACACATTTGCTGAAAACTATAAAGGATTAAATCATTGAGCAAAAATGAAAATATTTTAGTGTTTCACTTGGGATAAACAAAAATAAATGCCCCGTAAGGGTTTAAACACGTATTTTGAGTGTTTTGCGAGAAATGACCGAAATGCTCCTTGGTCGGCAAGCTAGCAAGATACATGAGAGGTGCTTGTCAAGCCGCTTATTTTTTATTTTAGTTTTTATATATATATATATATTTTATATATAGAAGAGACAGATTTCAACATGTATGCTTGGAGGTAAAACTTTTTGTTAGATCAGGACATTCTGGTCATTTCAATTTGTTGCCATACTTTCATCCTATTACGTGGTTGTGTGGCTAGAAGATTTATTGTGTGTGGCATCAATGGGTGCTTCCAATCAGATATCTCTCATCTATAATCACTATTGAAGAGGAAAACAATGGTATTTTGCCTTCATAACTTTTCCTCTTCAAGCTTCTCTAAATACTGTCGCAATTTTGCGGTAATTCTTTGTTGTCTCTAGTCTTCCTCTTCAATTATTTTTCATTCCTTAGGTTTTGTCCTTTATATGTTTTGTCCTTGATTTTCTTATGAGCTTTAAGAAAAACAATTAGGTCTTCCTCTTCAATTATTTTAGATTCATTCCTTAGGTTTTCTCCTTTATATGTTTTCTCCTTGATTTTCTTATGAGCTTTAAGAAAAACAATTGGATTGATGAAGTTTGAAAGTTAAATCACAGGTTTCTCTTTCCCTAAAATTCTCTGATTATTGCTTATATGTTCCTCTTTGTTTCAATCTTGTTCACTCTTTGTTCCAATGGCCATGTTATTGTTATGCTTTACTCATCAAGTACGACTAAGAAATGCCTACTACCTGTTTTAGTAAAATGCATGAATAGACTCTTTGATTTAATTTTGAAATGCCTATAATGTATTCGTTTCCTTTCGTGATTTTACTTTTGAAATTTCTTGCTAGAAATGCCTAATCAAGCTTATTGCTTGTCTTTACAGTTATATGTTGATGATTCTATTATTTTGCTAGATAATATATCAAATTCTAAAGGTTGAGAGACCACAATTTAACAGAACAAAAGAAAAACATAAAAGGCCTAACTTTTTCATTTGCTTTCTCAATGAGAGAAATCAGATCAAAACTTGATTAATAGGTTTCAATGGATGTTTTCCATTCTAATGGAGTTTGATAGGCTTCGTATGCTTGGAGCTAAATCTTTTTGTTAGATCAGGACATTCTGGTCATTTCAATTTGTTGCCATACTTTCATCCTATTTCCATCTTATTTTACGTGGTTGTGTGGCTAGAAGATTATTGTGTGTGGCATCAATGAGTGCTTCCAACCAGATATCTCTCATCTATAATCACTTTTGAAGAGGAAAACAATGGTATTTTGCCTCCATAACTTTTCCTCTTCAAGCTTCTCCAAATACTATCGCAATTTTGCGGTAATTCTTTGTTGTCTCTAGTCTTCCTCTTCAATTATTTTTCATTCCTTAGGTTTTCTCCTTTATATGTTTTGTCCTTGATTTTCTTATGAGCTTTAAGAAAAACAATTGGGTCTTCCTCTTCAATTATTTTAGATTCATTCCTTAGGTTTTCTCCTTTATATGTTTTCTCCTTGATTTTCTGATGAGCTTTAAGAAAAACAATTGGGTCGATGAAGTTTGAAAGTTAAATCACAATGTGGTTTTTCTTTCCCTAAAATTCTCTGATTATTGCTTATATGTTCCACTTTGTTTCAATCTTGTTCACTCTGTGTTCCAATGGCCATGTTATTGTTATGCTTTACTCATCAAGTACGACTAAGAAACGCCTATTACCTGTTTTAGTAAAATGTATGAATAGACTCTTTGATTTAGTTTTGAAATGCCTATAATGTATTCGTTTTCTTTCATGATTTTACTTTTGAAATTTCTTGCTAGAAATGCCTAATCAAGCTTATTGCTTGTCTTTACAGTTATATGTTGATGATTCTATTATTTCGCTATTTAGATAATATATCAAATTCTAAAGGTCGAGAGACGACAATTTAACAGAACAAAATAAAAAAATAAAAGGCCTAACTTTTTCATTTGCTTTCTCAATGAGAGAAATCAGATCAAAACTTGACTAATAGGTTTCAATGGATGTTTTCCATTCTAATGGAGTTTGATAGGCTTCACGTGTAAAGTATGGTTGGGCAAATTGTTGATTTTAGCATTAGATAGGTTGTTGGATGTATTTTGCTTATTTCCGAGATGTTTGTCCTTAACAAGGATAATGAATGATGAAATTTATGTTTAAGACATCATTTAGGGATGTTTTTGAACAACACTCTCTTTGCATATTGGGTCAATGTAATAACCTATGTGTAAAACTCGTGTTAAGGAAATATTTATTGTTAATATAAACAAAGCCACTCGTGTTATTTGAGAATCCAAGCTACTATAAATTCATCAATTCGACTTTAATATTTTCCATCTTTTCGATAAGTGAGGAATAACAAGAGGGAACAGTTCTAAACTTTGACCCGTTGATGGTTCTTAAGAACGTGTCTGCCAAAGAAAATACACATATTTGTAAATGTGATTGATTTTAAGTTCATTTGTTAAGGATAGATTGTAATATCTTCTCGATAAAGAAACTTACTGTCATTTGAACTATAGAACTAGTTATTGGTCTTTCTTTTCTTATGTTCTTCTCATTGAATATCTCTTGACAATCAACATGTCAGCAATCGTTGAAATAATAGACTACGACAAGTCAATTCTCCGTTTCAGTTGATAATTTTACTCCTCATGAAGAATGCAGTTATCAATTTTCTTTTAGTAGAATTTTCTATGTTTAAGGATAATATTTCAATTATACTTTGCTTTAGCACTAATAGTTCAACTTTAAGCGTTGTAAATTTTACTGGAACATTCTATGTTTTTTCCCTCTCTTATTTACTAATTTTGTCACCAATGCCTGGACGTGATTAATCGTCACGGTTTTGCATTTTCTATTGTTTTGTTGTTGGGTTGTCCAACTTAATAAAATGGTAATTTGAATAAGGGATAATGCACAAGTACCCCCTCAACCTATGCCCGAAATCTCAGAAACACACTTATACTATATTAAGGTCCTATTACCCCCCTAAACTTATTTTATTAATAATTTTCTATCCTTTTTCGGCCTACGTGGCACTATCTTGTGAGGCCAATGCTGGTTGACTTTTTCTTTCAAGCTAGTGCCATGTAGGCCGAAAAGGAGTAGAAAATTACTTATAAAATAAGTTCAGGGGGATTATAGGACCTTAGTATAATATGTGTCTCTGGAATTTCGACATACGTTAAAGGGGTACTTGAATAAATATATCATGCTAAAAGAAGTGCAGTATTTTGGTCCATTGAAAAACCTTATATAATTTCTTTATCTTTCTCTTCTATGCTTTCTTTGATCTTGTCCTTGAATTTTCAATATGTATTTGGTCCCATTATATGATGGCTTTCTTATATTTTATTTCTAACATCAAATTTTATCTTTGCTTTTTTTATTTTTAATATGCATTAACTCATTAAATATTTTATATATTTATTTGTATTCATATAATGTCCTTGATGTTTTAAATTTCAGGTTATATCGTGGTTCGACTTGCATAACTGAAATGAAAAAATAGACACAATGAAACAACTCTCTGATGGTCGGATTGGATTAGGTCTTATCAAATTTTTCATATCATTCTATATCATCTTTTGTCAAAAATGTCTCATCAATAAATTATTATACTAAAGATGTTCTCATCCTAAAAATAATGTCTAGAAAGGAGCAAAATTTACTACGTGTTATAAAATTGTGTGTTGGTTTTATGTTAAAGTACACATCTCAAAATAATTTCTAGAAAGGAGCAATATTTAATACACTTGAATGTACGTGTTATAAAATTGTGTGTTATGATTTATGTTAAATTACAACGTAGCTATGGAATAGAGCATACTGTAAATAGTTTTTAAAATTATGATTATTTGTAAGTAACAATTGTTATTTAGGATTCAAGTTATCTTAAAGTGAATGAAATTTCTTTCTATAATAGAGGATAACCAGGTCAAATTATATATCATATTGGGCATGTTCTCCGCATGGGCAATACTTATCTAGTATATAAAAGAATATAGTTTTATGGCAGTAGTATATTACTAATGATAAGGATGGCCTATACGACCTTTCTTATTTTCTTTACACTTAGATAATTATTTTGTTAATAATATATTTTATGTATTGCAACGCCATATACCTCGGAAGATATGTTTGTAAAAGTTTCTACATTATATGTATATGTATTAGTATTCCTTAATTTGCACTTTGTTAATGTATTGTGATTTTGATTGAGAGTAAGATGGATTCAAGTTTCATTATATTAAAAGAATGATGGATTCATGTCCAATCTCACCAAGGGGGTAAGACATCATATTTGAATTTAGGTGCATAATGATGCGAAGATGTTGAATTTAAGTCTCATCGATTTATATATGGCATGACAAGCCTTTATATGGATAATTCATTGGGTTTGAATCTCAATGTTCCATATTGATAATATAATAATGACTAATGCAAAATAATATCTTTTGGATGAAATTAGTCATGAAATATGTCCCGTTGAGATAGATACATTCCCTTAAAGTGAATGTGGCAGTAGTGCAGAATATGTCTGATAAAAGATAAGTTATTGAATAATGCACATGAATGTGAAATGAGATAGTAAGTTATCTTAATTTGATATACTTAGATGAGTGTGTTTCATTCATGAAGAACAAGAATTTTTGCTAAATACTAAAAATACAGATCCATTTTCTGAAGTAAGTGAGGTGTAGCCCGCCATGCTAGGCGTGGAAAAGATCGTGATCTTTGGTCTTGGACTTTGTATCACAAAGAATGTCTCCTGGCAGATATGTTGTCATAGAAAATTTCCTCATTTCATCTTCTGGCTTGTATTGGACAAGAATTGGTGCAATTAAAGCATATTCAATAGTAAATCAGAAGTTTATTAATTTCAATACTCAGATCGTGTAAAACATCTTGGGTCTATAATGATGAGAAAAATTATAGAAAATTCGAATACACATTCATTAAAGAACTTAAGTATTCTTTTAAATTGTGGATTTTATTGTATTGTTTGTTATCAAGGCAAGTTAATTTTAAGTCCATCATCAGTGAAAACTAAGATTGAATCCCCTACATTCTAGGAATGTATACACGGGGATACTTGTCGACCTATTCAACAATTTAGTGGGTTGTTTAGATACTTCATGGTCCTAATAAATATTTCTTATAGATGGTCTCATGTGTGCCTATTGTAATCTCGAAACTTAGGATTGCGATTGCCACAAATAATATGATTACTGGCACAGTTTTCTGAAAATCATGTTAAATCCATTCGCCTTGGCTACAATTTAGAGTTTTCAGCCCCATCATTTAATGATTAATTCATATCAATTGAGATTGAATAAATTCAATATTGAAGTGAATGTGATAGTTAAAACTAAATCTTATCAATACAGATATACAATTTATCATGATGAAATTACAACCACCTTCAGAAGAGATAGAGTAAATGAGAAGAAACAGATATGAAATTTGTACATATAACAGTAAATTAGAAATTTACTATAACAAAAGGTACATGTCACAATAAACTTGGAGTTACTGATGCTAATAATTTTATTAGTTAACATGAATGATTTGTTGAACATGTGCATACTGAATAATAGACATATATTTAAGAATTAAAAGTTCTTCAAGAATTTTTTATGTTGCTTATTCTTGATTGGATCAACTAATGTTGGGACTAAATTCCTAAATTTTGAAAAGTATTAAAGATAAATATGATCCTATTAACTTATCATGTGATATAATAAGTAAATGCATCTATTAGATTACCATAATTGCTTTTGTTGTCAATCCGCAGTTTAAAATTTGCAAATAATTTGTATAAAAATTGAGTCAAGAGCACAACTTTCAGAACATGTAGTCAAGACAATTCATCTTAATAATACTGATGAATATTCAAATTGATATGACATTAAATTCTTTAGATAAATAGTGAATCATTGCTTATAAGAACAAAGTTTCATGATTTGAAATATAATGTATTGCATACCAAAGTAATTGAATGGACAAGACCAATAATTGTGATCAATATGTCTCAATTAATTTATGATCAGGGACCAAATATTTTTTATCTGATATTTGTGATGTGTAGTATATAATTAATGAATATACATGATGTACAAAGATGGATTCACCAAAATAGGTTGAGATATATGTTTTTTTGTCTTTATAAGGGGAGATAAGAAGTAACACAAATGTTGCAAATGGTCCTATTGAATGTCCATAAATAATAAAGTCTATGACATGCATGAAGCATGATAGACTGATCGGTTCTAAATACAATGATTTTTGAAAAGAGAAGGAACAAATAGTCAAAATAATCATACTAAGGAGATAATGTGCTCTTAAAGAGTCTATAACATAATGCTTCATGAAATCTCATGAGAGGGGTATGTACTTGAAAATAACTAAGTGATGAGATCTCAATAGTTATATCGTATTGTAAATCGATACAATGTGACATCTCGTTGAAAATATATTTGATACAATAGCACGCAATATTGTAAAAAAGTACGATGATGTGAATTCTATGTCTATAAAAGTATGTTGGTATAGAAATAATTATCAAGTAAAAGTGAAATGATGCTTCTTGATAAGAGCATAACTTATTTGACTTGAAATCTAGACACTGAAGTATCATACATTTAGTGTTGAATGTTGTCACTTGAAAAATTGATATAAAAATATCAGATTGACTCAAACTACATGAATATATGTAAGTTTTATAATCCTCACATGGTTTAAATCAATCAATAATCTTTTGTATTATTATAGAAGTTAATAACTTGAATTAAAACTCTTGAAGAGTTTTCCAAAGGCAATAAATTATTTTCTTAAAGAAGTTGAAGTGAGGAACTTGCTGAATTTTTTTTATCCTAAAGGATGATTCATAAAAGGAGAAAGAAGAAAGCACATTTCATCAAAGATTTTCTACACACATGACCTCTCAAGAATGATGATCTTAACATGCAACAGATTTGTCCAAGTAATGATATGAGTGATCTATTCATCAAGTTTCTACCAACTATAACTTTTGAGAAAATGGTGTATAAGCTTGGAATGTGAAGATTCAAGTCTTTGGATTGATATAATTTGGGGGAGTTAATAGGCGATGTACTCTATTTCCCTGATCTCACAAGATTTCATCCCACTAGATTTTTCTTGTAAAGTTTAATGAGGCATCCATAATGCGTGTTATTAGATATATATACTCTTTTTCTTTCACTAGAATCTTTTTCCATTATGTTTTATTTAATAAGATTTTAACGGCACATAAATCTATCAAATAGACATTCAATGAGAGTGTTATAAACATATTTCCCCTTAAATTCGTTCATTGTAAATTAGATCTGTGAATTCCTAAATATCTCTCAAGAGAAATTATAAGTCTCCCTCTTCTCCCTACTTTCTTCTCATTATTTTATATAGTTTCATAACAAAATATAGTGTAAATCATTTTGATTGATTTTATTTTAATTGAAAAGAAATTTTAATTTGAGCTTCTTACGTAAATATACAATCCGCCAACTAAATGACCATAGGTATACGTAATGTATCGATATTGTATAAATAGTGTATATACATCATTATATGAGTTCCTATTTATATATTGTAGGAGTTTATCTACTTCAACAAACTGAATTATTTTCCAATTCCGAGGGCTCAAATCTCGTATGAACAATCTCAAATCTTATATATGAGTTACTTATCTTTTGATATATTATTCATTCGAAATGATTCACATTTGCAGCAGATCAAATTAAGAAGTAAAGCTTCAAAAGCTCTTGAAATTTGAATGGATAGATATGACCTCAAAACAATTCAAATTTAAGATATTTGCGTTACCATTACGTTAAATATTAATATTGGGGACACTGGACAAGAACAATAAATGGATTTTGTTTTGCTACAAGTATTTATTAAAGTCATAGGATGAAAATTAGCAGAGTTTGACTGTATAAAACAGAGGAGGAAGTGGAAAAAAGAAGGCTCAAGTCATCAGCGGCCCCTTAAAGTTGTCCGCATAAATCACTTAGACACTTCAACTAATACTAGTACCAATTGAACACTTTTACCTATATAATAATCGTTTCTATTAGACATTTTTTGATAATCAACAAAAAATGTGAAGAGTGTGTGATACACTTGCGGTGACGTGGCAATATGACTAATTAAAAAATAACATTTGGCATTGGGCCCAAAAATTATAAAAAAACACACATTTAATATCTAATTTTTTAAAAAAGAAAAAGAAAAATGAAAATGTCAACCTATTCTACCCCACCTTACCCCACCCGACCCCAACCCCCTTTCATCTTCATCTTCTTCCCCAAAACACATTCTTTCTCAAATTACAAAATCTTATTCTTTTCAAATAACTTCAAGATTAATTTTTTTTCATACTAAGAGTGAAGAAGAAAGAAAATTTTGTTGGCGGTTATTCAATTCTACATCGATGACAAAATGAAATTGATAACTCCAAAATTATTTCTTTCAAATTTTTTTATATCATTTTTGATAAATTTAATGACAACATATGAATTTGAGTAAAAATCTTTGTTCGAAAATTGTGATAAATAAATATCGGCTAACTATTTTTTATCTTCTTCATACTTGTTCCTTATATTTATGAGATTTGAAATAAATCATACGAAGACTTTCTTTCAAATCCGAATCTTTATAGTTGATTTTCATTTATCTTCATATTTGGAAGATATAAATTTTTTGTATATAAAAAAAGAAAAAAAATAGTGTTGGAGCTAAAATGAAGAAAGTTTTGTAAATTAAATTATGAAGAAGATGATAGATAGAGAGTGGGGTGTTTTCTTTTTTGAAAAAAAGTGTAAATAAAGAAGAAAATATATTTTAAGTTAATTATAATGCCAAGTGTCAATAAAAGAAGAAAAAATGTAAAAAAAATAATAAAAAAGACACTATTTTAAGTCTTTTCACGCGCTTCACAGAAGTGCAATACACATTTTTTTTCCATATCAGCATTTTGTGTCTAATAGGTACATGTTTTGAACAATTTAGGTGTTCAATAGGTACAAATCTCAGTTGAGATGTCTAAGTGAATTATGCGGACAACTTTGAGGGACGGTATATGACTTAAGCCAAAAAAGAAAGAACAATGAATAATACATGGATGGCTATAGTAAGTAATAAAGCAAGCATTAGAGAGTTAAAAGAGCGGTGAGTGCAGTGCTACTTGGCCCATTTTCAGTGTATTGGATGTTTTTAATAGATTTAAATATCAACATAGTTCAAATATGAGTAATTCTAACCGAAAAATCACAGAAAAGTGAAATCCTCTACCTAAGTAGCAAAATTTTATTTGCAGCAGTCAAATCCTCTTATGTCAAAGGTGTATTCACCAGAAAAATTAGGAACATACATCAGACATTCTTTTTACTGTTCTTGCCTCTGTATGTACCAAACAAAGGTGTCAACGTTCGACTAAGAGGGTGTTTGGATTGACTTTAGATAGGTTCAACTTAAAAGCTACTCTTTTGTTTAAGTCAATCGAGATCAACCCTCCATAAAAAAAATGAAAAATTAAAGGAAAGGGGTAATAGAAATGGTTCCTATTTTTTGCTCTTATTTAACAAACAAATAAAAATGTGGTACATGTTGAAGACAAGTATCTGCACTCTTCTGCAGATGAATCTGCACACCCCCTAATTAGGGACATGACATGGAAAAATGGGGGCTGGCTATATACTACAATTCACAAGCAGGCTACAAATACAAATCTGAACCTAATACGAGACACCCAAATACACCTTACTATCAAGTGCAAGTTTTAAAATTACAATTGGGCTAAACCATATCCTATCCAAAACACATGCAGCAGCTAACACGACGGGGGTTGAAGTTGCTTCAACCGTCTTACTACTTGCTTCATTGTAGGTCTAGTAGAAAGAGAGTCAACCGTGCAGACCACAGCCAAGTGTAGGACCTCAACCAAATCATCATGTGGACCTGAATCCCATAGACCAGCAGTAAAGAACTCCTTAGCACGGCCCTGCCGTAAAAGCATGCATGCCCAAGCAACAATATTGAATCCATTTCCATAAGAAGAGAAAGACGGATCAAGTGCTTTCTTATCTGATATTAACTCAAGCAACACAACCCCATAACTGTAGACATCAGCCTTGTCCGAGACGCGGCAAGTCATGGCATATTCAGGAGCAACATATCCAAAAGTTCCCGCCACACCAGTAGTTGCATGGGTCTCTGAAGTTCCCAGTAATCTAGCCAAACCAAAATCAGATAAATATGCATTATACTCCTCATCCAATAAGATGTTGCTCGGCTTCACATCACGATGAAGCACACGTGGTACACACTGATCATGCAGGTAAGCAAGTGCACGGGCTACATCCAAAGCAATCTTGTGAAGAACCCTCCAGTCCACAGCCCTTGTTGACCTCTCCTGAATAAACTTTTCCAAATTACCACCTGGCAAATAGTTATAGATCAGAAACATTTCTGTTTCACTATTATGATATCCTATCAGAGTTACGAGGTTTGGATGTCGAAGCCTCCCCAGAGTTCTGATTTCTGCATCAAACTGTTGAATCCCCTGAAAACGTCCTACAGCAAGTCGCTTTACTGCCACTAGGAACCCTGGTGCAATCTCCGCTTTGTATGTTGCTCCAAAACCTCCACTGCCTATGCAATTGCTAGCATTGAAGCTCCCTGTGGCCCGCACTACATTTTCAAATGTCAAAGGAACTGGAACTTCTGTAAACACTGTAACTTCTTTCCTGGTAGATCCAGCAACTCTAGATCTTGGATTCCATTTTCTGGTGTAAAAGAACAGGACTATCAGAGCAAGAAGAACTGACACAATAGCTGCCGCAGATGTTATGGATGCAATCTCTATGGAGTTGAAACCACTGCTCCCTCCTTTCTGGGTTGAACCTGAAGGAGACGCAGCAGAATCTTGTGAGTCCCCTATTCTTCCCTGTTGATCTGTAGAAGGTGTTGATAGAGAAAATACATGGCACGATTGCAGAAAGGGGTTTCCCTGAACACTATTGCATTTCATCAAATCTTTGTTAAGAGGCAGTGGCCCAGACAGATTATTGAAAGAAACGTTAAATGCTGCCAGTGTGGTCACATTGGCCAAGCCTGAAGGTATTTTCCCTGATAAATTGTTGTTGTTCAGAAGAAGGGAAGTCAAATTCCTCAAATTTACCAGATTATTTGGAATTTCACCAGACAAAGAATTCGAAGAAAGTTCAAGCGTTTCTAAAGAGTGCAATTGGCCAAAACTTGAGGGGATTGAGCCAACCAGATTATTGCCAGCCAAAGAGAGATAACTGAGATCCTTTATCTGGCCAAGACTGCTAGGAATCTGACCTCGCAGGTGGTTCCAACTTAAATTGAGAGCAACTAATGAAACCAGACTCCCTAAACTCGGAGGGACTGTCCCACCAATTTGATTTTTGGATCCATCCAACAGCCTAAGAGACCCACAAATTGCACCAATATCCTCTGGGATTTGACCCGACAACGCATTATTGCTTACATTAACAATCATTCCTTTCATATCATGACATTTCTCGAACAAGTTACCAGCAAAAGGTCCAGTAAACCTGTTACTACCAGCAAGAAATGCGTATACAATTTGTTTGACTAACATTTCAGGTGCAATTAGCATGGAAGGCGGTAAATTTCCTGTGAAGTTGTTACCACCGAAATTATGAAATACTGCATGGTTACCATCACCTGCAAATAATGTAGTGTCTAGAACACTTCTACTGGTGAAATGTGCTAGATATGCAGATGATGTATCATAGGGCCCAAATGGATCTCCACCGCTGGAAACAACATGAGCACAACTGTAATTGGAAAACCTGGGAATTGAACCAGAGAGATAATTCCCACTCACATCGAACACAAACATGCAAGGAACTGGCAGTTTCTCAACCAGCTGTCCAGTCAGCCTATTTGAGCTCAAGTCAAGAAAATGCAACTTCTGGCAGCTACCCAATTCCTCAGAAATCACTCCAGTATAATAATTTTGAGCCAAATTCACGATCTCCAAATTGTCACAAGCACCCCAACTGCCAGGAAATTTTCCTGAAAGAGTTGACCTGGGAGCCCATATCATTCTCAAACTAGGAAGCCTGGTGATTTCTGATGGGATTGTGCCTTCAAAAAAGTTAAACTCATCAGTAGTATGAGCTGAATCAGACACATTTGGAAGAGGATCCCACAAACTTGACAGTACAAGAATGGATAGTTTCGAGCAGTTTCCCAGCTCAGATGGTAGTCGACCACTTAGGCTGTTCCTAGACAAATCAAGAATCTTGAGCTCAGTTAGTTGACCCAATTCAGCTGGAATAGCCTCTTCCAACAAATTTGAATATAAGACAAGTGACTGCAACCGTGTGCAGTTCCCTAAACTTTTTGGAATAACACCACCTAAGATATTACCTGCCATCTCTAGACTTTGAAGTTTCTCACAAGAACGCCCAATTTCACCAGGAATAGACCCGCTAAGCTGATTAAAAGACAGGTAGATTCCCCTCAGATCTCCAAATCCACCAATGAATGCTGGAATGGTCCCATTTACCCTATTTCCAGCAAGATTAAAGATTTGTAGAGCAAGGCAATTTGACAAGGAATTCGGTATGGCACCCACAATCTGATTAAAACCCAAGTTTAAAACCCTCAATTTCCTCAACCCCTTAAACTCCAATGGCAAAGACCCAGTAATCAAATTCCCTTGCAGATCCAAAACTTCAAGTTTGTCCATATCCCAAATTCCCAATGGAATATCACCACGCAATTCATTAAAAGGCAAGGATAAAACCCTTAGTTCAGTTAATTTTGATATTGCGAGAGGTACTTTACCAACAAGCTTGACACTATTATTAGCACAAACCCTTGTAATTCCAAAGCCATACAAAGGAAATTGAGCAATTTTAGCACAAGATAAAGAACCCAAATTACCTCCAGTTATGTTCAAAGCCACAACACGTGAATCGGAATCACAGGAGACACCAAACCATGAACAGTGATCATTATTTCTGGAGCTCCAGCTAGAAATCACTCCAGAGGAATCTGAAAGTGAGGCCTTTAACTCCAAGAGCGCTGATTTATCCGAATCCGAGGAAAGTGCATAGCCATGAACTAAGAAGAAAACACAAAGGATGAGAAAAACTTTCAAGGGTATGTCATGATAGTACCATTTGATGACAAAACAACAACGACCCATTAGTAAAACCCCAAAAGGGTCTTCAAAGAATGCAACAGAGACAAACTCCCCCTGTATGTGAAGATTATAGGAACCAGAAATGGGGTTTTGAAACTCAAAAACCCTAGCCCTAACCCTACTTTTTGGGGCTGCGAACAGAGAGAGACAGAGAGAGTCAAGAAGAGGAGAGAGAAGAAGACTTAAAAGAGAGACAAGAGAGAAAACGCGTTGCTGCTGTTTTTTTCAATTTCTATGAATTTCTCTTTTTTGTACGTTCATTTTCCATTAATTCTTTGCTCAACTGAAATTATTTTCAATTTTGATTACTAGTATTTTCTTACATAGAGTGTGGGGTCGGAGTATATACTTTGGTAAATAAATTTAAAAAAATGGACACCATGCCGCACAATAAATGCATCTACCTCCCCCTCATCAATATGGACCACAGTAAAAAATAGCAATACATACACTCAATTAACATACACATGGGCTTAGCTAGCGTTTAACCATAGGTTTTTACTATTTTTGATAAATATTATTTGAATAAAAATTTAGATAAAATTTTATTATTTGTTTGACCATAGTATTTGAAAAATATATTTCAATTTTAAGAATATGATTTATACTCATAAGTTTTAAAAATATCAAAATTAACCATAAATTTGTATTACAAGTCAATTTGATCTTTTTTACAACAATAACAAATAGTATCCATGACACTAGAGTAATGTGGTAAATTAGAGTGAGTGCAACAAGCATCATTTCATACATTGTGAAGTAGATAAAACACATGATTTTGTTATATTGAACCGATTGTTCATCATTTTCATTAATAACTATATCATCATTTAACATTCACCATATATATTTCACCACCATTTTGGAATTAATGTAAAAAATTATGTAGTACAACGTAAACAACAACTATAGAAAGTGTTTTTGTAAAAAATAAAAAATTGGGGTAAAATTTCAATTTTTAAAAGATTCGAAATAATGAGATTTGACCCAAATACTAAACAAAACTAGTATTTGGAAATTTGGAATATTTTTCAAAAATATTTGCCAAATAATGGCAACGTGTATAGACAAACACTATTTGCCAAGTTTTTCCCCAAATATTATTTGAAAAATCTATGGCCAAACGGGCCCTTAATATAGGCAAAAGTATTCATTACCCCCTAAACTTGAAGCTTTTATTCGGTGTATATTTAATAACTTTATTTCGTTTAAAACACCCCCCCCCCCACGAACTTGTTTATTCATCCAACGCGTGCACCTTTTCTGTCCACCTGGCGTAGAAATTGAAATCGCACTCTACTAGGTGCATGAGGGAGTGATTTTTTGCCACGTCATAAAGCTACAACGGTAAAAAAATGTAAAATCTCCATGTTTTTTAATATTGACAAAAGTATTCATTACCCCTGAATTTGAAGCTTCCCTCATTACCCATATGATTTTTTCCTCATTTTTCTCCAACCCAGTTGTTAATTCACTCAACATTTTATATAGAAGAAGTATCTTGAAGAACCCAAACTATTAAAGAATAGTAAATTACAATTAGTGTTCCGTAAATAATGGATAGTTCTTGCAAAAGAGAAGTAATCGGGTGACGAAGATGACACGTGGCGTGGAAATAGGGCATCAGTTGGGAATGGAATTTGGTGGTGGAATTTGGATTTGGAGGTGGGGTTTCGTAATTTGGCATTGGGAATTCATGGAATTTGACTGAAGGTGAGAGTGGATTCCAATCATGAATGCGATTTTTTGCTTGACGGAGGTGGACGGTGGTTCCAGCGAAGTGGAGCGGGAGGTGATAGGCGGAGATGAGGCGGGAGGGGTGGAGGAGTTGTTTGAATATGATATTTATTTTTTGTCATTTTGATTTATCTAGGTGACTATTATTTAACCAGGTGGAAATCCACATCATCACCACTTCCAGCTGACGTGCGTGTAGTCACAATAGAAGCAGTGGACAAAAAAGATTTACGCGATGGTGAAATAAACAAGTTTGAGGATAATTAAAATAGAATATAGTTTAGATGTACACCGAACAAAAAACTTTAAGTTCGAATGGTAATGAATACATTTGCCTTTAATATATGTTCTTTTCATTTCAAAATAAATAAATCTTTCAAATTGTTTATATATTTTTAACAAAAAAAGTTCACGACATAGATTAACTGAATTGTTAAAGGTGTCCCATATCTTTTTAAGATAAAAATTAGACATAATTTAAATATTATTTTTCTTTTTTCCATTTATTAGTTATTACCAAATTTATCTTTAGAATAATTACATTTCTTAGACTCATTACATAGAAAATCTAAAAGAAAGAAACAAAATGAGAGAGTATTCTAAAAATAGTCCAAAATAATTCAACAATTAAGTTTAATTGAAATATGAAAAAGTCTCAATAATTCAATTATTTAAAGCGAAGGGAGTATTATTTTTTATTTTAATTTATGTGACACAGATAGAGTTTAGATTTAATCAAAAAAAAATTATTTATTTTCTAAAAGTATTTTAAGTTGTTATTTATTATTATTATTATTATTATTATTATTATTTTACTATTTTAATGTAATTTTGACCGAATATGTATTACTTTGTTTGCAACAATTTGTGTGCCATAGATGAATTTCGAGAGTCCAAAAAAAAATCATATGCTCTTTTTCGAAAAAATATCTTAAATTTGTTGTAAATCCATTGTATATGTGGATGATTCATTAGAGTTATCCAACAATTAATTGGATTCATGTATTAGTGTTTCCAATGTGATAAGATTTCAAGGTGATATGAACCTTGATGATAACTATGTATAATTTCAAGGTGACCTTTGACTATGATATTTCAACACTATAAATAGAGATATCATTCACCATTGTATGATATACTTGCATAAGAAAATTATCTCCTCTATCTTATACTTCTTGTCTTTTTCTTCTTATATTTTGAGCTTTCTTTACAACACTTTATCACCACGAAATTGCTATTTGCAAAGGTATTATATAAATATTTTTATTTAATTCACATATTCTCTCATAATTTTCATTATGTCGAATTTATCCAAACTTGAGTTTGTGGCATTAGATATTTCTGGAAAGAATTATCTTTCATGGGTACTCGATGCTGAGATTCACTTGGCTGCTAAAGGTCTTGATGCCACTATTACTCAGGGAAATGAAGCATCGAGTCAAGATAAGGCGAAGGCTATGATTTTCCTTCATCATCATCTTGATGAGGGTCCGAAGATTGAGTATCTGCCGGTGAAAGATCCACTTGAATTGTGTACTGATTTAAAGGGGAGATATGACCATCTAAAGGCAACAGTGTTCCCAAGAGCTCGTTATGAGTGGATGCATTTACGGTTTCAAGATTTTAAGACAGTAATTGAATACAACTCTGTTGTATTCAGGATAACTTCCTCGTTGAAATTATGTGGGGAGATGAGGACATGTTGGAAAAGACACTTACTACTTTCCATGCCTCAAATGTGATATTGCAGCAGCAATATCGTAAAAAGGGTTTTCAGAAATATTCTGAACTAATCTCATGTCTTTTGGTGGCTGAGCAGCATAATGTTCTTTTAATGAAAAATCATGAAGCTCGTCCCACTGGAGCTGCTCCATTACCAGAGGCAAATGTGTTGGAAACACGTGATCAATCTGAAGTAAAAAAAGATGATCATCGGGGATATAATAACGCACGGAGACGTGACAAAGATAAAAGATGATACACTAATCGTCAAGGTGGTGCTCAAAAATAAAAGGGAGAACAACATGAGTTCTCAAAATAACCCCTCAAAAAGTAATTGTCGTCGTTGTGGCATGAAAGGCCATTGGAAGAATGAAAGTCGCACACATGAGCATTTTGTAAGGCTCTATCAAAATTCCTTTAAAAAGAAAGGAAATAAAAGTGGTGCTTCCTCTTCCAATGCTCGAGCTGAGTCACATATGACTCTTAAAGATGATGATAAGCCGGGAACATCTCAGAAATATGATAAGGATATTGAAGCAAATTTGGCTTTAAAGGATGATGTTTTTGATGGCCTTGGTGACATTACTCATATGGAAGTTGATGACTTCTTTGGAGATCGAAACTGATGTTTGATCTTTTAGCTGGGGAATGAAGTCTGTTAATATTTTACTTATGTATTTTTAATTATTATGTTATTCATGTTGAAGTATTTAAATTTCCGTTGTTAATTTTGTTTCTTCCTTCTTTTGATGTATTTTATTTTAATGAAAATTAATAGAAATCCCCAGTTGTCAGTTGGATTCAAGATGAGTAATGGAGATGTATGCCTTCTTGATAGTGCTACAACGCATACAATATTAAAAGAAAAGAAATACTTTTCTAATTTGGTTATGAAAATGGCATATGTCAACACAATATCAGGTAGTACAAAATTAATTGAGGGCTCTGGAAGAGCGACCTTATTACTACCTGGAGGGACAATATTAAGCATTGATAATGCATTATATTGTAGTAAGTCTCAAAGAAACTTATTAAGTTTCAAAGTTATTCGCCAAAATGGCTATCATGTTGAGACGGCTAATGAAGGAAAGGTTGAATACCTTTACATTACTACAATTAATGTAGAGAAGAAAATTGTGCATGAAAAATTACCTGCATTTTCTTCTGGGTTGTACTATACAAGTATAAGTACAGTTGAATCACATGCCATAGTAAACAAAAGGTCTACTAATTTTAATGATTTTATCATTTGGCATGACCGGTTGGGCCATCCCGGATTTAATATGATGCGCAAAATCATTGAGAATTCACATGGGCACAGCTTAAAGAGCCCAAATATCCTTCAATCAAAGAAATTCTCTTGTGCTGCTTGTTCTCAAGGAAAGTTGATCATTAAACCATCAATAGTTAAGGTTGGAATTGAATCCCCTGCGTTTCTGGAACGTATACAGGGTGATATATGTGAACCAATTCAACCTGCATGTGGACCCTTTAAATATTATATGGTCTTGATAGATGCTTCTACAAGATGGTCACATGTGCATTTATTATCAACTCGCAACATGGCTTTTGCGAGATTGCTGGCTCAAATAATAAGATTGAAAGCACAATTTCCAGACTATACAATAAAGACAATCCGTGTAGATAATGCTGATGAGTTTACATCTCAGACATTTAATGATTATTGTATGTCTACGAGTATAACAGTTGAACATCCAGTTGCGCATGTTCACACTCAAAACGGTCTAGCAGAATCATTGATTAAACGTCTGGAATTGATATCTAGACCATTACTAATGAGAACAAAGTTATCTGTGTCTATGTGGGGGCATGCTATTTTGCATGCAGCAGCACTTGTGCGCATAAAACCGACCAATAATCATGAATTCTCCCCATTACAATTGACTTTTGGTCAAGAGCCAAATATTTCCCATCTTAGAGTTTTTGGATGTGCGGTGTATGTCCCAATTGCTCCATCACAACGCACAAAGATGGGGCCCCAAAGAAGGTTGGGGATATATGTTGGGTATGAATCTCCTTCAATCATAAAATATTTGGAGCCTATGACTGGAGATTTATTTAAGGCAAGATTTGCTGATTGTCATTTTGATGAATCAGTATACCCAACATTAGGGGGAGAATATAAGTCGTTGGGAAAAGAGATAGATTGGAATTCATCATCTCTATCTCATCTGGATCCTCGAACAAACCAATGTGAGCAAGAAGTTCAAAGAATAATTTCTTTGCAGAACATTGCAAATCAGCTACCAGATGCATTTACTAATCTTCCAATGATTACTAAATCGCATATTGCAGCTGTTAATGCTCCAGTTCGAGTTGATATCCCAACGGGACAAATTGTTAAGGCAAATGAGTCTAGACCACATTTGAAGCGTGGTAGACCAATTGGTTCCAAGGATAAAAATCCTCGAAAGAGAAAAGGAATAAATGATCAAGATGATCATAGGTTGAAAGAAATTTCTCAAGATGAGACCCAAATCATAACACATGATGAGGAGGAGGTTCGAACTTCTGAAAACAATGAAATTTCAATGAATTATGTCTCGACGAGAAAGTTGTGGAACCAAAATAATGTTGTGATTGACAACATATTTGCCTATAATGTTGCTATTGAAATAATGCAACAAGATGAAGATTTTGAGCCAAAATCTGTTCACGAATGTAGACAGAGAAATGATTGGCCAAAATGGAAGGATGCAATTCAAGTTGAATTGGATTCACTAGAAAAACGTGAAGTTTTTGGATCGATAATCCGAACACTTGAAGATATCAAGTCAGTGGGGTACAAATGGGTTTTTGTACGAAAAAGAAATGAGAAAGGTGAAGTCATGAGATATAAGGCCCGACTCGTTGCTCAAGGTTTTTCTCAAAGAGCTGGCATTGATTATATGGAGACATATTCTCCAGTGGTAGATGCAATCACCTTCAGATATCTCATTAATCTGGCAGTTCATGAAAAACTTGAAATGCGTCTAATGGACGTTGTCACAACCTATCTATATGGCTCATTGGACCACAAAATTTTCATGAAAATTCCCGAAGCATTCAAAGTGCCTGAAGCATACAAAGATTCAAGAGAAACTTGTTCAATAAAGCTTCAGAAATCTCTGTATGGATTGAAACAATTAGGAAGGATGTGTTACAATTGTCTGAGTAAATATTTGTTAAAGAAAGGGTACAAAAATGAGCCGATTTGTCCCTGCATTTTTATTAAATGGTCGGGGTCTGAATTTGTAATAATAGCTGTGTATGTTGATGATTTGAACATCATTAGCACTCGTAAAGAGCTTTTAGAAGCTGTTGAGTGTCTGAAAAAAGAATTTGAAATGAAAGATCTCGACAAGACAAAATTTTGTCTTGGCCTACAGATTGAGAATTTGTCAAATGGAATACTTGTTCATCAATCAACGTACACAGAAAAGATACTAAGGCATTTTTACAAGGATAACTCACATCTATTGAGTACTCCAATGGTGGTAAGATCGCTTGACATCAATACAGATCCATTTCGAACTCAAGAGAATGATGAAGAGCTTCTTGGTGATGAAACTCCTTATCTTAGTGCGATCGGGACACTAATGTACCTTGCTAACAATACTCGACCAGATATCTGTTTTGCAGTAAGTCTACTGGCAAGATTCAGTTCCTCCCCTACAAAAAGACATTGGAGTTGTGTTAAACACATACTTCAATATCTTTGAGGGACCATGTACATGTGTTTATTCTATTCCAGTGAATCCAAATCAGAACTGATTGGTTACGCAGATGCAGGGTATTTATCAGATCCGCATAAAGCTCGATCACAAACAGGCTATTTGTTTACATGTGGAGACACGACAATATCTTGGCGATCAATGAAGCAAACGTTGGTAGCCACTTCTTCAAATCATGCAGAAATAATAGCCATTCATGAAGCAAGTCGAGAGTGCGTCTGGTTGAGATCAATGACCCATCATATTCAGGAAATGTGTGGTTTTTCTTTGAAAAAGAATATACCAACCACAATGTACGAAGATAATGCTGCATGTATAGCTCAATTGAAAGGAGGATACATCAAAGGAGACCGGACAAAGCATATCTCACCAAAGTTCTTTTTCACGCATGATCTTCAACAAAATGGTGAGATAGAAGTTCAACAAATTCGTTCAAGTGATAATCTTGCTGATTTATTCACTAAGGCATTGCCAACATCAACGTTTGAGAAGTTGAGATACAAGATTGAAATGCGCCGTCTCCGAGATATCAAGTAAATGTTTCATCAGGGGGAGCGAAATACGCGTTGTACTCTTTTTCTTAACTATGGTTTTGTAACGACCTGTTTAGTCGTTTTGAGCAGCAGATTTTATTTCTGGAAAAACTGGCTGAATCGACGGATCCCACAACGGACCGTCATGGGCACGACGGACCGTCGAGGGGGTCTCGTTCCAAAACACTTACAATTCTGAAATTTGGGTACTGAAATCGACTCTCTGAACTTCGTGACGAAATGGCAGGACGGACCGTCGCAGGCATGACGGGCCGTCACAGACCTTTACTGAAATCGAGTCTCCGAGCTTTGTGACGGACCTGCAGGACGGACCGTCACAGTCGTGACGGACCGTCACAGCCTCCGTCAGCTCACTCGGGTCGGAATTCTGCTAAAGTTTTAAAGGGGCGTTTTGGACTTTTCATGCTTATAATTATAAAGTTAGTGGATTAATATTAATAATTCAATTACTTGGGGGTTAAAGGAGACAACCTTAAAATAAAAAGTGGGTTATTTTATTCATCTTTTATACTTAATTATATACTAATTAGGGTAAAAGAAAGAGGGTTTTGGAATAAGAAAAATAGAAAGAACAAGAGAGGGAGAACGATCGAGAGAAGAGGGAAACGAAGAGGATAGCAAAGATTTTGAGGATTTGCTTGCTTGATCACGAAATCTTCGGTGGAGGTAGGTTATGGTTTATGCTATTCGTAGTAAACTCTTAATAGCGAATGATATGTATTGGGTAGTAGTGTAAAGTCTCCTATATGCTTAATTGTGTGCATGCATGATGTGATTATATAATTGTGATGAATTAGCATGATGAGGATGTTGAATCTTAAAACCTTAAAATCACTTTGTTAATGATGATGCCTTGGTATAAAAGAAGGCTTGATGAGCTAGAAGAATGAGGTTAATGGATCGGGTGTGACGAACCGACACGTAGTATTAGGGGATCGGAGTGTCACGTTCCGACACCAGGATAGTAGTAGTGGAGCGGAGTGTCACGTACCGACACAAGAGGAATAAAGATAATGAATCTTGAAATATGCTAATATACTCAATCTAAAGAACATGTTTCCCAAAAGAGTATGGTGTGGAGGCTTTAGTCCTCATAGATGTGGTTGGTGATGTTATAAATGACTTTTATACTTGTTGCTATCACCTGTTAAGAATATTAGTTGATTTTATGATATTATCTGAAATATATTGTTTTCTATTTTGAGTTGGCCGATGATACCTACTCAGTACTTGTGCCTTGTACTGACCCCTACTTGTATTTGTTTTTCTTTGTTAATTGTGGAGTGCAGCAAACGTGCCACCGTCTTCAACTCAACCGCAACTCTAGCCAGTCTTCATCAAGCCAGATTTTGAGGGTGAGCTATTGCTTCTAGCTTGGACTGGATCTTCCTCTTCATGTCTTGATGCCTTGAAATTCCGGCATGGACTAGCTTTTTACTTATTTTAGTTTCTTAGATACTCTTAGATAAGTAATTTGAGGATAGATGTTCTTGTGGTGATGACTTCCAGGTTTTGGGAATAATAAGTATTGAGTTTTTATAAGTTATTTAATCGATTTTCATCAATGAGTTTAAAGTCTTCCGCATTATATTTTGTTATTTATGGTTGAAATGTTGGGGATTGGTTGGTTCGCTCACATAGTAGGATAAGTGTGGGTGCCACTCGCGACCCGTTTTGGGTCGTGACA